>NC_142009.1:231388460-231641301 GCF_049901735.1 Notechis scutatus
GAATCCACATCCCCTCCGGTCCATGGAAAAACCTCTCCATAGAACTGGACCCTGATGTCCAAAAGGTTGGCGGTCACTGACATTGGGCATTACTTCCTAGTTTAATTTCAGCTCTGGATGGAAAGACATTTTTGAGAGAAACCTCAAAGTCCCGGTCCTAGGAAAACCTTGATCTGTCAGAGTGACAGGTTTTGGAATAAGGAATTAGTTGTACCCACAATGTTAGCTATTAGCAGCCACATTGCTGTCAGAATATACTGTAAAGAAGTCGATCTAAAGTGCAATCTTAACGGAATTTGTTTACAACTCTTTTAAAATGGGGTAATAAAAATTAATCTGATTCTTCGTTCATACATTAAAATAATTTATTTATATTCCCCCGAAATAATAGAGGGGAAAAAACAATTTCCAAATCAGAAAAGTGTTTTGGTGTGGCAGCATAATTAGTAGATCCTTTTGGGAACTGCCTAGATTATTGAGATTAGAGAACCATTAAAGGACAGTTGTGCCTGTTATGGTGTGCCACATATATGCAAGATACTGTTCTTATCTCAGAATTTCTTGAGGTGGCAGAGATCTAGGATGTTTTCAACATCTGGTTTTCATACAGTAGCAATTTTATGATTGTTTTCATGAAACTCAGACAAAAATAGCTCAGTCTCCCTTATTGACATTTAAAAGGAATTCTGGGTTCTGGGATAGACAATTGTGTTACTTAATTGAAATTATAATTGAGCATTCATGTGGAGAATTTGAATAGTATAATCTGAAGAACCAATTGTGTGAGTACAGGTAGTCCTTGGCTTATGATTACAATTGGGACCGGAATGTCTGTAGCCAAGTGATGGGGTGGGTGGGTAAAGCACAACATCAGGTGATTGTATCACTTAGTGAAAGCAATCCTGGAGTTCGGTTCCACTTGCCATTGTACCTCCAGATGTGGAGATCATTAAGCTGGAAGCAGAAGGAGTCCCAATAAGGAGCTCGTGGGGGCTGCAAGGAGGTGGGAGAGGACCAGGGAGGCCCAGTGCAGGCCATTCATGAGTTGAGGGGCTCCTGCAGTATAGCATAAGCACAGGAGGGCAGAGAAAGAATACATTGCAGCTCAAGGGCTTCTTTGTATCCCATGGGCCTGTGGCTGCAAGTGTTGTAGTCCTCCAGCAGCCTGCGGAGACGGCAACAGAGTTGGACATAGACCAGTCTGGGAGTCTGGGGAGGACCTAGGGCCATCTGGGAGTTATGTGCTGACTTCAGAGCCTCCAGAATCTGACAACAGCGAGGCAGAGGAACAGGGGGAGCCTGTTACCAGTGCATGCATGCGCAGAGCTGCCAGAAGGCAAGAACAGTTAAGACAAAAGGGGAGACTCGGGAGTAAGGCTTGGAGATGATTGGCCCTCCAATGAGATATAGAGGAAGAGCAAAGGGACAGGAACCTTTGCAGGAAGCAACTTTGTTCGTGCTGGTCAGCTTGAAACCTGAAGCTCTGTGTTGAATTTGTGCTCCAATTGGCCTTGTATAACTAATTGGAAATTTAGTCATTGGCAGAATTTCAAGGAAAATAAAGGTGCGTGCTTATCAGACTTATCCTGAAGGACTTTGGCAGACTTCCATGGGACTATTACAAACTGTTTGAGACTCATTACGGGCTGTGAATGACTAAAATTCACAGCCGTTGAAATAAGGAAAAAAGGGTTTGGGGACTAACGTGTGTTTGTTAGTGTCTCAATAAGCCTTGGCCAGAACAGCAAGAAGCTCCTGAGCAACAGTGCAACATGAAGCTACAGCCGTCCCTGGAAGCCATGGCTGCCCCAACTAGCTCAGCAGCACAGCGCAAAGCCACCATGCCCTGGGAAGTGTTTTAACAGCAAGGAGCTCCTGAGCAACAGTGCAACATGAAGCTACAGCCGTCCCTGGAAGCCATGGCTGCCCCAACTAGCTCAGCAGCACAGCGCAAAGCCACCATGCCCTGGGAAGTGTTTTAACAGCAAGGAGCTCCTGAGCAACAGTGCAACATGAAGCTACAGCCGTCCCTGGAAGCCATGGCTACCCCAACTAGTCCCAGCTTTTCCCTAATCCAGCTTTTCCCTAATCCAGTCACCCACACTGCCCGGCACTCCGAGACCTCCTGGTGCCTTGCACTCCACCACCTGTTGACTTCATCCCACTGCTGAGGAGACAAGGCCACTCATGGCCCTTTCTGATGCAGCTGTTGGCCATACTGGGCCTTCTGCCCAAGGACTCTGGTACCATTTCCCAAAAGCACATGGCCTTGTACAAGCTACATGCAGCCTTCTTCTGAGGCTTTGGAAGGCTTCCAAGCCTTGTGGGGAGGGCATTCACAATTTGGACATGCAGTCTCTGGAAGGCCTGATGCAGCCAGGAGCTACCTGCCAGACAGGGCATGCTTGATTAGCAATGGAAGCAAGAAGACGATGAAGGTCAGCTAGAGCTGCAGGGGCTGTGGAGCACAATAGGCCAAATGGCATAGATTGCAGGGAGATGGTCAGGTGGGGGAGCTGAAGTGCTCCTGTGGACAAAATGCAGCACAGGCTGCCAAATGCCCAAGTTTTGATCATGTGACCACAAGAGGGCTGCATTGGCCATAACTTCAGGGACCAGTCGTCCATTTTTTCAGCACTGTTGTAACTCTAAACTGTTGTTGAATGAATGGTTGTAAGTTGAGAATGATCTGTAAAGCAAGGAAGGAAAGGCGAACTTCTGACAATGCCTATCTTTTATTCCAAAAAGGGTAAATGTCGTGGCACGCTTAGTAACAGATTGAAATAGCTGGTCTTTCCCAGACTATCCCCATTCTTGCATTATGCAGATAGACTCACCAAGGACATGTATATGCCACTATGGCCACGGAAGCAGACCTTCTTTGTAGCATCATCATACATCAGTTGGAAGATCTCTGTGTTGCCTACAGCCATTGCAGTGGCATAGAGGTCAGCACCTGCAGAACAGTAAAGCAAATTGAAGACTCATTATGGTTTCAGCCCAATAAATTAAGACTATTGTCCCTTGTTGTCTAAAGTCAAGCTAAAGCAGTGCTCAACTGTATTGCAAAAGGATAGGAACAAGAGAACAGGTAAAGAATTTGTAATACTTCCAAAATCCTTTCCTTCTTAGGAAAACCCTAATGACCTGATCTTCATGACTTTCTGTTGGAACCTATATTGCTTAAGTTAAGCAAATTTTTAGATGTATCACTGGATTGATCAAGCCATTGTCCTTTATATACATTTCTCAGCATGGAATCTGAATGGTGCAATCATAGTACAAATCTCCATCGGCAGCAAAGAAAGGGGGAGAAGGGGGAGATTTCTGCCTGCTGCTTTCTCAAACTAATTTACAGTATCTTTAGGGTTAAATCAAATCTGCTTTAAATCCCTTTTATTTCAGTGGATCAATGAATGTCTGAATCCAACCCAATATTGCTATTATGACACTTAGCTATCATTCAGTTTTTACAGAATCTTTGAATTGTAGGCTTATAAGGAACCACAAACATCATCTAATCCAGTGTTTTCCAAACTTGGCAACTTTTAAAATGTGTGAACTTCAACACCCAGAAGCCTGATGATTGGGGAATTCTGGGAGCTGAAGTTCAGACATCTTCATGGCACAAAGTTTGAAAAACACTGATCTAATCCAGGCCTTTGCAATGTGCAGGGAAATAGTTAAACCATGAAATTTCCCTTTTGTTTTTCATCTTTTCCCTTGCTCTTAAAGCTGCCCGGTGACATAATAATTAGTAACAATCCACACTCAACCAATCTTTGCCCTCTTGTTTTGGGTCTCTCCCCAAATCGCTTTTGTAAGATCTCTGTATTTTTGCAGATTTTGGGGCTGTACTTGTTCCCAGGGCGAGAGAGTAATGGAAAAATAAGGCAAAATAAGAAGTTATTCTTAGAGGCTATGGTTAGAGGTTCAATTGCCATGATTGCCACTCATATTTAGACAGACAATGTTGCTTTTGCTCAACTCACCAGGCTTGCAGCAGACGAACTTGTTGGTAGAAGAGGAGCGCAGTGAAACTTGGGCAGGGCTTGTTTCAACGCTGAAAAGTTCATCCCGTCCAGGTCTGTCCATCTTTAGGGTTTTCATGCTACCCTCTCGCCCAGTCAAATACTTTCCCTCATCATCCCGGAAGGCAACCAAGCCACCATGGACTTCCAAAGAGTACATGGTTTGTGCAGTAACGTCAGATATCAGTGAACCATTGGAAGCTAAGAGTTTACCTGCCCCATTTCTCAAGCCATACTTCTTCACTGGAGATAGAGCAGGAGAAAGGAACAAAAAGGGGTTGACAGGGCTTGGTATTCAATCCTGGAAAATAATCTCAAAATGAATGTCTGCAAAGCAGCACTGCAACTATTCATTTCATTCTAGAATTACAGCAGAGGTTTTCAACATGCAGCCCATTTCCAACATCTTTGTTCTCACCACCTTTGAATTAGCCCAGTTTCCCATAACTATAATCTACTACTGCATACATTTTTTTGAAAATCAGGTTTAAAGTCCAAAATGAACTGTTCTAAGTGAACTTCTATTCACTTTCTTAGAAGAGGATTTAAAACTACTTATACTGGGATTGTGTTCTGTGCAGTACTAAATAGTTCTCTCTTAGATTGGTTTGTTTCCTAGTTCAATAGCTGAAATTGTCTAGATCTTTTTTACATACAAAACCTACTTTCTGTTTTCCTTCTACCAAAGAATCTCTGCATCTCATGAAGGTTGGAAAGAGTTTTCATTTTAGCGGTTCGAACTCATATTCACCCATTTGTAGAGATCTGTTTCTAGAGATGTTTTAAGAAATCTGATTCCAACATACAGTGTCTCATCCCAACAATATTCTCATCTAGCTCTGAATTTTTTCCACCTTGGTTTCCAACTTAGAAATGGTTGGTCCTGAATCTAATGCAGAACATCTATCTATAATGAGACATTTCGGGGTTGGAACATTTCAACCTTGAAATATTTTGCATGCCTTTGTTTTTCTCTTCCCAACACTTGGGAGAGCTTTGCTATACCCAAAATAGCCTCTTAAATAATCTGCATGCTTGGAGACTTGGGGCCAGTCAATCTAAGATTGGAAACTTGTATAGTCATGACATTAAATAACATCTTTGCACATCCCTCCCATTTTTCTGCTTTTTAAATATCTTGTCTGATAAAGAATGCTTGGAAATATTATGGCTTGCAACTATAATGTACATTCTTCAGTCAGTCTAAGAAAGATACTGTCTCCTTGGTTTTGTTTTTGTTTTGAGGACAATATGGCTTGTTGTTGTTTTTTAATATATATGCTTAGTAAAAGTATATTTTTGAAGAAATGTTTTTGTTTTGTTTTGTTTTTAACTTTGCCCCCAGTTTAGATGTTAAAATTATATGTTTTCTTGTCAATCTTGTTTTCTTTACAGTACTGTATTGAGGCTTTCTATGTATAGATTCTTACTGTAACTAAATACTATGGCCCCCAACTCCAGTAAAATCAGATTCATAAAGGCACATAGTCTGAGCTAGGAACTGGAAATTAATTTTCACATCACTGTTCATGGCTAGGTGGTGTACTATAAAGTAGGACTATATGGACTGCCTTTGACAGAAAGAAGAATTTAAAGTGAAAAGAGGACTAGATATTTTTGCAGTGTATTACAAAGATGATTGAATTTGGGCATGGAAGCCTCCCTGGTGAACATATTCAGTGGCTTCAGTGCAGTGCTTATACTGCTGACTCATTGGAATTATCCAAGTTACCTAACAAATTAAGGAAATCAAACTGCACTATCCATAGTGACTTCCTGGGTAAGCAGAATTTGAATTCACCTGGTATATATGGGGACAATTGCCTTCTGTCAGCATTGTGTGCCTTGGAATCCAGACCTATTGAGGAGATGCAAATGACTTAAGCTTAACTTTTTCACACATTAAAACAGAGGATTATTTTAGGAATTTGTCTGACTATCTTAATAGCTTTTGGGTAAGATATTAGCAGATATGACAATGTTACTCAAGCATGATCATCATTCTATCTCTTACCCTTCGTCATTATGATGCTCCCTAGGTATGATTGAAATACAATATAATTTCCCCTCTTAATTTTCTTTTCTCCAAGACAAACATACCCAGCTTTCTTTTCTAACAGGGCTTAATCTCACTTCTAGTTTCTAGTCTTCAAAGGAGGTGAATGAGAGGGAACATAATAGAGCTGCACAGAATGATACATGGCGTGGATAAAGTGGGCAAGAAGAGGCTATTTTGCCTTTCTGAAAATACCAGGCCAAAAGTCATCCAATGAAATTGAACCTTGGTAAGAAGCAGGATCAATAAAACATTTTTTTTGCAACAAGTAAGTAAACTTTGGCATTTGTTGCTATGAGACGTGATGCTGCCTCAGGGATTGGACCAGTTCATGGAAGTCATGGGGATCAATCAGCTTTGAAGGCACTGTAGTTGCCTCAGAAGCCCAACTGATGGGAGATTGGTGGGCTTCCCTATGCAGATAGTCTGGCGGATGGGCCAGGGATCCAGTCCAACAGATTGCTGCTCATGCTGATATATATAAGCCTGTTCATCTAAATAATTCTTAAAATATGGGCCTACAACCAGATATAGTATCTCAAATGAAGTTTGATGTGCAGAATCCAGTGGAACTATTACTTTACATGATTTGTATTTCTACTGATGCATCCTAAATTATTTTGCCTTTCTGATAATCATGACAGATCCTTTCTCGTATGGAAGATTATCAAAACAGATATTACCTACTCTACATCTATTCCTTTGATCTTTTTCTTAAAAGAAGAAATTGTCATTTGTTCCTATTCAATTTCACGCAGATTTAGCCCCTCCCTAGCCTATCAGTATTATTTTTTAATTTTATCTTTTAGGCAATTGGTTATCTCACTTAGGTTTCTTTTGGTTGCAAATCTGGTAAGCACACTGTTATTTGAGAGACCATCTATCTCCAGTAGTTTCTGTCCAGAGTGGGCACATTCCAAGTTTGTGGGCACATTCCAAGTTTGTTCTTTTAAGCAACACCATCTATTGTAACCTAGAAAGTGTGTCTTTGTTATTGTGGCTCCTGGCCTCAGGAATTGCATCCCCTGGAGATTCATAAGGCTCCTACGCTTGCAGCTGTTCCACTGGCCTTGCTTGTGGAACTTGGCTTTGCTCCCAGGATTGCAGTTAGGGTAACTCTGGGTCCTCTGTAAGTTTTCTTTTGATATGTTAAGTTTCCTGTTCCCAATGAACCTGTCTTTTTTATTTCATTCTGTTGTTTCCTACTTTTGACATGTAAACCACCCAGAGGTTTTGAGAGTTGGACAACCTCTAAATCCAATAAATAAATACATAAACAAACAAATAAATTTGTTCAACTGTTCATTAACAGTGAAGACTGCATGATAAACATTTTGTAGATGTATATAAATGAGGGTGAAGGTTCATTGTCCAAGCTTGTGGGTTGGTTTCCGAATGTTTCATTACCAGGCTAGGTAATATCTTCAGCGGAGTTTAGGAGAAACTCCCCTAAACTCCACTGAAGAAGATGTTATCTAGCCTGGTAATGAAACATTCGGAAACCAACCCACAAGCTCGGACAATGAACCTTCACCCTCAACCTATACCCAAACTACAAATATTTGCCCCTATTGCAAATGTATATAAATGTAATTTTTGAGTCAACCACACACATACTTAAAACACTTTGTTAATCAGAATATAGGGTAGGTTTTATCAGTTGCTTTGCTGAAGTCAACATATATTATAATCATGGTATTCCCACAATCCACTAATGAAGATACCATATAAAAACTGGTAAAATTAATCTGACCACAAATCCCTCCTGATATGCAATAATCACTGCATTATTTTCAAAATGTTTACAAATTGATTTACAAATTTACAAATTCTACAAAAGAAATACACATTGACAGATTTCTAAAATAATCTGCTCTAGAACGTTCCCAATAATCAATTCCAGACTGACTGGCCTGTAGTTTCTTGGATCCTCCTTTCTCTCTGCAGTTCCTTCTATAATATACTATGATGCAATCTGTCTGTCTCTGAAAAATTTTTTATTCAGGGTCATCAGACCGTGATTTTTTTCTATTAGCATCAAGGTGGTATTCTGCTCCTTAATTCTGATTTTCAAAATTGCCCATTATCCTCTTTGTAGAGAAATTAAAGGGTTGCTTGATTTTAAAAAGAGGGGACAAAATCTTGAAGCACCAGGAGGAAAATATAAGGAATCATAAGGGAAAAGAGTAAGAGTGAAGAAATGACCCTACATTTTCAATAAGTTGATGATTGCTTCTAAGATCTACATGAGTATTCCTGTGTTACAACAACAGTACAACTTTTTAAAGTAAACCTGATTCTGAAAAGTTTTCAATATTATATTGGCAATATTGTAGATAGGAGAGAAATGTTGGATTGTATATCATCAACAATCACATCACAGAAGAATGTTAATATGGAAGAAATCTTTAAGAGATGAGAAAACCATTATTTTTCTATAATTTGCTAGACACAATGTGGTCTAACACAAAAATGTTGAAAATATGTATTTATTTAATGCTCAACTTCATGTCCTGCCCCCTTGGTGTTTATTTTTATCAGGTTCTTGGAAACTGTTGGAAAGGTGGTCATGAATTGGCCCCAATTCAGCTCATTTTTTCCAAATTATATCTAATCTAATTCTTGTTTATTCAGGCAACTCTTCAACTCAGTGAGATACCTTTGCAGTAAATGTATTTAGGATACTACCTTAATGTAGTTTTATGCATGTAGCCTTTATGTTTGATATTGTAAGATGTACTTCATTTTAGACCAAGCGCTATTAAAAAGAATTCAGTGTGTTTTATCTCAGAATTCAAAGTTGCATCCTGCTTCTTGAGACAGTTTCAAGCATTAGTTTTAGGACAGCTGCCTATGTTGGAAATGAAGCAAAGTTATCTATGAACCAGTCCTATCTATGTATCCCACTAGATGTTGAACCACCTTAAAGAAGAGATATAAAGAAGACTCTGGACTTCCAAAATTCCTTATGCATAATAAATACATCTAAAATCACTTTCCCCCACCTTTGAAATCATAGTAGATACTGATGACTGATTCTGCCCCCCAGGGCACATCACGATCACAGCGCAGTACCTCAGCTTTCTCATCACAACGCACATAACGCTTCCTGTTGGGGTTGTAGATCGCAACGTTGGGGTGCACTGCCAGGTGCAGGGTCCATTTTTCTGTTTCACTGGAAGCCTGGGCAAAGCAAGTAACATTGTCCTCTGCTCCACCCAGGAAACGCTTGGACTGCTCATTTTGCAGAGACACCTGCCAGGAAAGAAATGTCACCATGTCAACCTCATCAGACAAGGGGGTGGAGGTGGTGAATGAAACACTAAGAATGAAAAGCTAGAACGGCTCTCCAGATATTACTAAATGTTAGTTGCAGTATTGCATTGCATACCATGGGTCCTAGAGAATGTGTATTTATCTGAAACTTGCCCTTCAGCAACTACACATCCCATGGCACATCCTGGTCAGCAGACCCTTCTGCTGGAAAGATCCAGATTCTTTTTCTACCAATATACTATAGCTGAACATCATATTTTAGATAGTAAGAACAAAATATGTATTTGGTCCGCTAGCTGTTTTATTAAGGATTTTGGTGAGGGTTGGAGGGAAGTATATGGTATGCCCTACAGTAGGACATTGAAAGCTACCAACTTGATTTATGTAGGTACAGACCGAGAATCAACTAGTTCCCAAGCACTGCACACTTGTAACTTCTGCCACTTGTAGAGAACAATGCATTGCAACCATAAGAAGCTCACCACATATGGGAGAACAGGACATGATTCCCCGCCCCTCCGTGGAGCAAACAACTCTCCATTTTCTTTTTCTTTCTCCCCATTCTTTCCTTCTCACCCTTTTACCCCAACCCAATCCCACCAAATCCACTCTAAATAGCACTGGACATAACCAGGCTGTAATTCTGTGGCTTGGGCTATATAATCAATAGGTGTGTTTGGCTCCA
The DNA here is from genome assembly GCF_049901735.1 of Notechis scutatus. Classification (NCBI taxonomy): domain Eukaryota; kingdom Metazoa; phylum Chordata; class Lepidosauria; order Squamata; family Elapidae; genus Notechis; species Notechis scutatus. The sequence continues at coordinate 231,398,509 of NC_142009.1, forward strand.
GTTGACTGCACCTTGCCATCTGGATACTGATGCAGCAGGAAGAACGTCTGAGGCCCTGGTTTATCCTGGTCACAGGTGACTTTGCCGTTTGGGTCAGCTGCTAAGTAGCGTTTCAGGGCACTGATAAGGTGAACTTTCTGGGCAGCCCCTTCTCCTGGGCCAGCTGCTCCAGCTCCATGTGGGGTCACAAATTGCAGCACCCACACCTGGCGAGGCTTCAGTTGCTTGCCTGTGGCTGCCACCTGGAAACGGAAAGGTTCGGCAGTCAGGTATCTGTTTGCAGCATTGACAAGTCCAAACTCCAGGGAGTATGTCATGGTGGAAAGGCTCAAATGGCACCAATTCTTCAGGCCGACTAACTGCTTGGCCTACTTGAGACTGTGTCTGATGCACAAGATCATAATGGATGCCTAGCAACTAGGTAAACCCAACCCCCTTAGAACTAAGCCCCACCCATAGAAGTCCATTACTCAGGCTATGTTCTGAAAGCATGACATCATCACTGATTGTAGACATCACCCTTTTATGGCAAACCAGAGGCTTAGTGGAACACTGTCCACATACAGTAAGATGGCAGATTTTCTTTTAGCCGTTTGCTTTGGTTTAAAGCTTCTTGTATGCAAGGCATTCTACCCTTTGGCAAAAGCTTGTTCCCTCCTAGCAGCTCACTAGACACAGGACCACCAGTTGCCCAATGTGAATTGGAAGTTACTGGCAGGGATCCTTCAGAAGACCTCTCACTCTTTATAAAGAGGTAGTGAAGTGCAAACTTTTATACAGTATGGCAAAATATGTCTTATGCCCAGTTTATAGCGATCCCCCAATAATGTGAATTTTCCTATAAAATATAGGCGTGTAGTACTAGCAAAAGCACTTAGACTTATATACCACTTTATAATGTTTTACCGCCCTCCCTAAGCAGTTTACAGAGTCAGCATATTGCCCCCAACAGTTTGGGTCCTCTTTTTACCCACCTTGGAAGGATGGAAGGCTAAGTCAACCTTGAGCCTAGTGAGAAATTGCAGGCAGCTGGCTGCAGCAGAAGTAGCTTACAATACTGCACTCTAACCAGTGCGCCACTGAGGCTCTTAGGTACATCCCCTGCTCTAGCATGTTTTCCTATGTCTAAGGCAGGACTGTCAAACTTGCGGTCCATGGGCTGGATGTATCACATGCTGACCACGCCCACACCTGGTTTAGCAAAGGGAGAAAAGTCACGATATGTCATGTGACGATGCGAGTTTGACACCCCTTGTCTAAGGTAATCAAGACTACCCAAAAACAATCGTGACCAAAACCTAAATCTAAGTAAAGGCACCTTCCCCACCTCCTCCCTTACTGGAATTATTAACTTTAACCAGAAGTCATTACTCTCAGGGATTTTGTCAGTCTGCGGTATGAGTAGTTAAATATAATGATGAGATAGAAGTTTTATCTTTTAAAAAGGCATTTTAATTTTTGTACACAAAGTGGTTTTTGAACTAGTTTAGCATTACATGAAGCCATGGTTGTACAAGGGCTAGCACCCAGCTAGAACATGGCACCTGCCTTATTTATACATCTTCACTGACGTATCTAAATCACATTTAGCCCAATCCCTCCCTCTACAATCTTTTTTTTTTTAATGGAGATTTCTAAAAAAACAACTCGCCCTCCCTTTTAAAACTTACAAAAGGAAAAGAAACAATACAATGCAGTATAAAAGATTGACAATATCATCAAGTTTATTACACAATTTTCAACCTATCAGAAAAAGACAAACAAATCAAATCACGAAGAACAGGAGTGGGAGAGTAGAAGGGAACTGAAGTTATGTTTTCTGTTGTCTGTTTTTCTTCTTCTTTTTTTCTTCCATTATTTCAAAACAAACTAAAAATGTCCCATTAGGTAAAAAGCAACTTTTCCAATCTGTATTGTATACTTTACAGTTTAAGCTCTCTCCGCTGGCTTACATTAACTTTTTGTTTCCTCTTAAAAAAACATTGACCTTAGACTCTCTTGGATCAATAGCACAAAGGAGGCATCATATCCCTTGGTGACAGAGTCATCCTCTTTAATCTATCCAATTGTTCTCTTGAGAAAAAGACAGATCCTTCTATGAGGAGGGCTTCACCATGCAGTTGGATAGTCACGATATAATAGATGCTTGGTCTTACTAAAGAAATCCAGGGTATGTAACTTGATTTTGTGTAACTGGGGTGCTAGGATGGAGCACTGAAAACCAAAATGCACATCTCAAAAAGTTATATTTCAAAGATGACACTTGAATCAAGATTTCTGCAGCCACTGGTTTTCCATAAGGATCCTCATGTAATGTGTTTCTGCTTTCAATTGGTTGCCAGCCGAAAGGCTCATTGGATCCAGGAATCCTAGTTCTATGTTTACATAATAAGAATTTAACTTTGTTCTTTTCCAAGGCTGGCATGCCAGAGACCACTAAGGTTTTATTATGTCACTGAAGCAAACGTGTGAGTGAATCCCATCAAAGGGAAAATTCCAAATGAGATTGGGAGCAAGGGTAGTTTTGGACCTTAATTCAACACTTACATCACACAAAATTTAAAATGCTCAAGGTGTGCTCTAATCAATAATGTCCAGAAGCCTCAGCTTGACTTTGCCCCAATTCCATGTTTCTGTATCTAGTCACAACTCTTCCTCTACAACAAGGAAGGTGATATGCTGGGAAAGAATGGCCTTGAAAACAAATGCTTGTGTAAGAAATTACAATCAGAGCAGTTAATGCATGAAACAAAGCAAGGAATTTGTCAATAAATCACCTGTGGATAGAGTTCCTGCAGTAGCTAAAGGTACCTTTATTTTTTTAAGAGAGACTCAATTTTGTGGGCAAGTTTAACAGTGCAGTCCCTCCTAAAAGACATTAGGTTAAATTGGTATGACAATTTTCAGGAATTAAGAAGAGGCATGACTGGAAGCAGCAACTAGCCTGTTCTCATCCCAGAAAAGGAAAACAAAACTTTTCTAAGCTGTGTACAAAGCTGTTAGAGTGCAAAACTGAAGCTGCTTTGGAAAAAAGGATCAAAAATTCAGGAGGACTCTATGCACTGATGCCTAAGAAGACAATGCAGTTTGAATTTTGAACATAAACTCCAGTGAGGCTATGGTAATATACCTTGTGCTGTGCTGAAGCATGAGGTCTTCCTATAGGAGAAAAGCTGGATGTATTCCTCCAGGGGTGTTTCTAAAACGCCATGGAAAGGAAAGAGGTGACAGACCTCTGTGGAAAGCACCATTCTCTTTGGGTCCAAGAATCCATGGATTGAAATGGCCCCCTGGTCACAGTGGCTCAGACAACCCCTCCCAAACTCCAAGTCATTCAGTGTTCCTCCATCAAGCGACAGCAGCAGCAGCAGCACACTTATGAAAAACTCAAGTCTTAGTGCCATAGTGTGCCAAATCGAGTCCTACAGGCAAAGTCACTTCCAAGGGGTCTGGAAAGAGCAGAGGGCAGCGGGAAGGAGTGGGTGGAGAATCCCCCATCCTTTAGTCTTGATTAAGGACAGGATATAAGTCCATAAAAACACTGAATGCTTCCAGCATCCCTGCAAAAAAGAAAGGAACATAAAATATTACTCACTTTTAAAGGCATTTTTGAGAGCATAGTTTAGAAAAGTGCAAATCCAAGAGTGAATTCCTATATACAGAGGGAATTGAAAATTGTGGGTTGTTTTAGAGCACAGTTGACCTGGACTAGGATTTGAAGCCAGATTTATTCTGCCACTGAATTATATAAACCAGGCATAATCCAACTACTTTCTTCCCATCACAGAATAGTACCTACCAAAAAGGACCACCTAGTCTTATGCAACTATTCAGAAACAGGTGGAAATCAAAAGGTTGTAGTTTAGTGTTGTTGTTGTTTTTGAAGTGTCCAATTCCCTTTAACCCAGAGCAGATTACAGTGGAATAAAATCGATTAAATTTGAGATTATTATTTTTTAGAAAAAAATATTTTACTAGTATTTCCCTTTCTGAAATAAGATATGAATTTAGGCATATACTTCACCCAGGAAAGAACAAAGCAGATTCTGCACAAATGTACTTCAGGATTTCCTTCTTGTTTAAGTAGTTAAATTAGAAGCTCTGGTCTGATTATCTACAGCAGTGCTGGATAATCCTTTGGGGCCCAAGGGCCAACAGTTGGCTTTCCTGCCTTGCCTTGGGGTCACAGGGGGCATGGCCAGCAATGTGGTCATTTTCCCTGGAAAAAAAACAAAACAGGAAAAACCAGCCTAATTTTGAAGAAGATGCTAATATTTTAAGTGATGCTAGGGTTCCTTACATCCCTGCATGCTCAAAGCGGGAATTCTCAAACTATGGTTTGTGATTCCCCCGGGAAGATTAACGAGCATAATGAAGAGGATCCCACTTGCTCCCACTCTGTTTGGAAGTGGGCAACTCTGCTGAGTTACTGGTCCTGGGCTATAGCATTGAAAGGGTTTAGACTTTCCTTCAATCACCCTAAGAGGTGAACTATCAGATCAGGAAAACTTCAGCATAAAGCTTTTTCAGCCAACTTTCAGACATACAACTCTAGGGGCTGGCTGAAAACACCTCATGGCAAAATCCTGCCTAAGCACAGAGGTTTTTCAGCCAGCCTCCAGAGACATTAACCTTCTGGGGAAGCCACAAGGAAAACTCCAAATGGTGATCACATGATTGTGAGGCGCTTGTAGATAGTCAAGTACCCAGATCACAATCATGTGGCTGCAGGAGTGCTGCAACAAGCAAAACTTTGTGGACCCATCATAATCCCTTGTTCAGCCCTGTGATAACTCTGGATGGTTGCCGAACAAATGGTTGGAAGTTGAGGACTATCTACTCTTGAAATTGCTTCATATAAAAAGGAATTGACCATAACAGGATGAACTATACTGACAAATAAAGTTATCGATTTTGTAGTCCTTCAAGACACCCAAACATCTGAAACAACTGAACTTTACAAAGCACTGAAAGTTAAATGCCCACCGATAAAGAAAAAAAAAAAAAACAGGATTCAAGTCTTAATTTAACATCAGATCTCCTGCCCAATGCCTATCTCTGATTCTGCTGACAACAATATGGACCATGATACCCAATTAGACGAAAGAGACAGATCGCTTTCCTTTAAAAAAAAAAAAAAGAGGAAGACATAATAAAAACAGGCAGGCATGTTAACCCTCCCTTGCCCTATCTCAAAAATGTTCTCACTTCTCTCAATGATGCCGATCTCTTTCTCTGTCCCTGTCTCTGTGTCTCTCGTGCTCCCGGCTTCTTTCTTGGAAATAGTCCTCATGTCGATCTTCATTATGAACCACCTCTCGGTGCCTCCTACTGCTCTCACGTGACCGACTAGGTGACCTATCCCGTGACCGATGTCTTTTTCTGGAAAAGAACAAGAAATATCAAGTGTGGTAATAGGATAAACTAGCTGTCATTTTTAAAAAAACACAAACAAAAGGACACGCTGCCTATACGGATGTACAAATCCCAAACAAAGAAAAATAGGACTGAGTCATGAATATAACAAATCCAGCCAGGTAAAATACGAATAGTTTTGCTTGTTGTGACTCACCTTGAGGAACTGCTGCTGCTGCCAGTGCCCATGCTGTAAGACTTGGCTTCAATGCCATGAAGGCAATCCTTAAGTGAAGAGATAAGGACCCGACACCGCTCATCATTTGCTACACGGGACTGTTTAATTACAGCAATGGCTGTAAGCAGGGTCTCAATGGCATCACTGTAATCCCCTGAAGCATAACAACATAAATAAGATGTAAAGACTGAGGCCTGAGCTAGGAAGGAAAGAAGGCAGCATTAAGCAACTGCGCTTACCTGCACTGGCCCCAGATACAGCCTTAGATATAGCACTGCTGGAAATTGCTCGATTCCTGTTCATGATATCATCAAATTCTGCTTCACCAACAGGTGGAGGTAATGGGCCCAAATCCCTGCTGCAGTACAGAAGAATGCACCCATCATTCAGAGGCAGAGAACCATTTTTCCAAGCAGAGCTACTTTGCCCACCATGCATAATTAAGAGCCTCCCCCTCAAAAAAAGGAAGTGTATTGTTGAATATGTATCTCTCTCTTATTTCCCACCATAGCAGATATTATAGTAATTGTAAGACTCTTCAGGGATGAAATCTTTCCCTGTGATTGGAGGCATTTTCTGGCATTACTGTATTGCCCAGCTAAAACACATTTTTATTTACAAAGTCCCTTTCTGAACTAGACCTAGGCACCATTCTTTGTGCTGCTTCCAGTTTATGCACATTCTTAAGGGTGGACTCGTTCTCACCTGCTGTGATTATATGGTGCAGAAGCCTTGCTGTAGGCATCAGGCGGAGGCCCCATGGCTGGATTTGGGGGTGGGAAGAAAGCTGGATTGAGGTGCAGGGCAGGTGGCACTGACCCTGGAGGTGGCACAGCTAAGTGGGGGGGAAGTCGAGGTGGGGGAGGCATGAGATGCTGGTAATGGATACCGGGAGGGGGAGGGGGAACTCCAAAACTTGAAGTAAGTGGTGGAGGGGGCGGTATGGGTGGCGGGGGCAGCCCCATCAGAGGAAGCGCAGAGGGAGGACGGTTGAAGAAAGGTAAAACGGGAGGCTTCTCAATGCGTGGTGGTGGGATAGCATTCTCTGTTGGAGTTGCTCGGCCATCGAGAGAGTCTGAGGAATCCCTTGAGTGAGCCATTGGAGGCACCCCTGTTAGACATCACAAATGAGGAAAAATATTAAGCACATGAGTAATACAGGATTTTCGTTTCATACAGCATACACTTCCCATAAATATTTCTTGTCCCATCACTATGACAAAATAAAATAAAAGAAATAAAATCCAACTTTCCTCTAATTTCTGTTAACTTATATTATAAGAAGGATAGATTCTGCTCTTATGCTCACACAGGGCTTAAATTTTGTAGAGAGATCCAGGCATCTGATTCAATGGAAACAGGCATTTTAAATTATTCCCAATACTGAAACCTGACCATTGTCTAGGACAAATCATAAAAGGCCACAAAATACAAAAACAGTATATCTGTTTATATGACAGCAATCTTCAGAGTTAAGCCCGTGCAATTTGGAGGGTGGTAAACAAGAGATTTTGATGAGTTTCAATTATATTTAAATATAATGAAGTCGCCTCCCTTCTCTAAAAATATTCCTATTTCTGCAAATGCACATTAATTTGCTTCTAGTCTACAGAGCTCTGCTCAAGATTTTCAAATAAGCTAACCAATGCCTCTTTCTCTGCCTTGCTACCTATTCAGCTAGCTTATCATATCCAGCTTAACTTACGTTTTCGGGCTTGTGCCTCAAACTGTGCAAGGTTTTGCCGGGTAGCCAACTTGACTTCTATTTTATCTCCGTTTAGAATCATCCCTGGCAGCAGCTCTAGAAGTTTGTGGACTGAATTCTCAGAAGCAACCACCACTTCTGCGTATCTGTTCAAAGAGACACAGAAAGATCATTGGAAGACTATTAGGAAATTCTTGTAAGGTGTACCATCTAAACAAGGGGAAGAATCAGCCATTCTTGTACAATTGTAAATTCCCAGCTTTCCTCATACTTATAATTATAATGAGGGGGGGGGGAGAGCAGTTTCCGCCCGAGGGCTTTGCCTCATCATCCCTGCAGAATTCCGCCTAACAGTATCTTCATTACTTTCCACTGCTCGCAACATTTCCTTAGGGCCAGAAGAGTTCAATGTTTTAGGTACTGTATATACGAAGCCAGTTTTCGCCCTTTGCTGAGAAAATCCTCGGCTATCTCAGGCTCTAGAAAAAGGGTGGAGTGGCGGCCCGGTAGGACTCCCACTGGGGAGGGGCGGAAGGAGAAGCGGCTTTCCCTGGAGCACGGAGGCCCGGCCGCTGCCTCGGGGCGCCCGCCGGGGGGGGGGGGTGCCGCTGTCATCATCATCTCTTCTTTTGGGTTGTGATCAATAAACCTTTGTGTGTCGGTTTTTAAATTAGCGCTGCTTTCCCTTACTGGTCTAAGTTTTCCCAGTTTTTGTGAAAATTAGGTGCTGGGCTATTCGGTAGGTTAAATAACTTGAGCCAATTTCTCTAGTTTTCTGTTTCCCCATTGCAATTGGCCATTCTTTCTCTTAGCTAATTTCAGACATTCATTTCCCCTTTCTATTCGTTTTCAGTCTGATCTTCCTTTCACACTTCTGATCTCAGTGGTCTGCTTTTCCTGCAAACAAATTCTTTCTTTTTTCCCTTCAGGAATCCTATGCATAGCTGGAGGCTGAAGGAGTAGCAAAGACAGGTTTCTTAGAGAGGATACACATAACACATATGATAGGAGAACAATTCATTAATTTAAAGTGTTCTGTTTGAAGCACCTTTTCTACCCATTTCAAGTCTGAAATATTTTGCATATTCCTGAAGCCTAAATTATAAGCAATCAAGCAAAACAAATTTTCAAATTAAGTTAATCAGTTCTTATTTCATTCTTTTCTTTATAACCATCTTATCTTTGTCTGAAGTATGGTCCTAGAATAACATTCAAAACAAATGTAAATTTTACCAACGTAATTTTTTTGTCAGACAGGCATATTGCAAAATATTCAGTTTCTTCAAAAATAAAGCCACATTCAAAAAGCCAGAAAGTTGCATGCATATATTCACACATATGATGGAACACAAAGTACTCCACATTACTCTGTAGTATGTTTCATAATGATTGCTCTTCATGTTTCAATCATTAACAGAGAAGACCTGCATTGCTCACCCTTTAGACTGGCCATTAGCTCTGTTCTCAGCAAATTTCAGCTCCACAACATCATAAACACCTATGGAGCGGATTATTCTGATCAATTGCTGGTCAGTTGTCCACTGTATATGAAGAGACATAAAATCACAGTATTTTATCTTAAATCTTTGTAAGATTTCCATTTGTTAATTGGTAAAACAATGCAATGTTGCAACTTTCCTTTACTGAACTCTCATTACATTTATTTAGACTAGACTATTTCCTCTTACTATATATATTTACTTCAATAAGGATTCCCCCCTTTTTGGGGGGGGGGGGGAAGGGATGGGAGGGATGGGAGCAATGCCAACTTAGAATAAGGTTACCATATCTGAATTGCAAAAGTCTAGGTGATATAGAAATAACTCTTCCGCTACCATCTAATAATCATCCAAATTTCTGTATCTTCAAAATAGCAATCTTGGTTTAAAAGGCAAAACCTCTAAATCAGCTACATTAATTTTTCACTAAATCTTTGTCTAAACAAATGCTAACAGATATGATAATTATTTTTCTTCTCAGGTATACACCAACAGCATACCTCTATCCATTGTTAAAAAGGACCACCTGTATTAGAAGAAATTATGTTTTGTAGTATAGAGTAAATGCTTCAACCAATCAGTGCCTCTATGGCTATTACAATTTATACCAAATCAAAGTGAACATATGACAAAAGCACATAATGCACCTTTTCTCTGAAATTATCAATATTTTTGAAAAAGCCAAGTTCTATTTATTTCCTGTCCTAATTTAGAATACTTACCCAAGAAAAGCTGCCCACATAAACAGCAGCCCTTTTATTGCGCAGTCCACTGTATGTATACAAAATAGCAGGCGATTTGCTATTTGACTTAGGAGATTGTTCTTGGCGGCTTTCGACTGGTGGCTCAGAGCTGCTAGTGCAACTTTCAGAAGGTTGTGAGCTGGCAGCTAGCACGTCATCATATAGATCCATCTGGTCAGTATTACTAAATTCAGAGTCCTAGAAACAGGAAGATACCACTTAGCATCTTTCAGGGCCAGAGCTTTTAAATCTTTTACTACATTTGTAAAATACACTTATATCATCTCCTGAAGGGCTATATACAGCTTACAATAAACTGGCTTCTCCGATCTTTCTTCCTAAAAAACTAAGGAAAAAGTCCAGTGGGGTGGATTTATTTACTAATGCATCTAAGTCCCCAATGTCCCTTTCCAAAAGTAATGAATAGTTGACTGTTGTCACTGTTATAAAGATTTTGGCTTTATGTTTCCATGCTCTCCTAGACTATATTTACAAATGTGAAATCAACAGCCTTATTTTTTCTCATTCCTCCACCAAAAACCAGGTAACTCAATCAGGCTTCTTCTAAATATTTCTCTGCTGCCTAATCAAATGATGGCAATAACCTGATTTAGCAAAAGATTGGAACCAAGCAAGACGTGGAAATTTATCTCATAAAAAGACATGGCATTATCTCCCTTGATTCCATTGACAAATTCCTTAAAATGAAACCTGAAACTCAACAAATTTTACATTAGATGAAAAGTTCTATTTGCTGTTGTACTGAGAAACCAAGACCACATCTTGGTTTGTTTGGAAGAACAAACCAAGTATTGATTGGAATATAATTTTGTTAAAATTCCCCCAAATCATAAGATTTGAAAGATGTCACACTGAATGTAATGAGACCTACTTCATCTAGATCCAACTCACTGCTCAACAAACACACACACACAATTTAAAATTATACATTTGCTGATATGGGTATCAAACTTGTGGCATCACATTGACATCACATGATGTTTCGTGACATTTTTCCCTTTGTGGAGCTGGGGTGGGCATGGCCTGCACATGATGCATTCGGCCCACGGGCCACCAGTTTGACACTTCTGGCCTAGAGTAACTCTGGGCAGTGAACAAAAATAAACAAACCTCATGGAAACACTGTAATAATATCCACATATCTCTCACACATTACGCTGAATTCTATTAACATCCTGTGGATGTTACCTGAGCTAAAAACCAGGTCTTCATAGCCTTTTGCAAAGCTAGTGCATTCAGAGTTATAGGAATCTGTGGTGGGAGGGTGGCAGGAAACATAAACAGAGAAGGGACACTTCCTAGACCCCACCAGGCAACGCTGTTTCACTGAAGGAACCTGAGGCATAGCGACTACGCTGGATCTAGTGGAATGGGCAGAAACCACTGGCGATGTCCCAGATTAACTTAAACTTCATGCAATGTAGGGATTCAAAAGTAACAACCAGTACCTTGAATTGCATTTGGAAGCCTAGTGCAGATCATGTTGCATTAGTGTGATTCAGGCCCCTATCACACTGCATGTGCCACTGCACCGGGAATCAGCTGGCGTTTCAGCATGCTTTTTAAGGGCAACTCCATATAGAATGCATTGCTGTAATCCAGTTGGGAAATGGTTAGTGTGTGAGTGACTGTGAGCAGTGCCTCCAGACAACTTGCAACTGATATACAAGATGTATCTCTGCAAATAACCTCCTGGCCACGGCTGCTACCTCAAGCAGGAACCATGAGTCCAGGAGGATCTCCAGATTCTGCACTAACTCTTGAGTGGCACCCCATCTGGAATTAAGGACTGGAAATCACTAGATTCTATTCAAGTCTTGACGGGTTTCAGGCATGCTTGTTCTTACCCATTCTGATCCTCATCACCTCACTGGGAAATGACTTGGGGCATACTGATTATACTTAACCCTATGCTAACGGGATTGCAAGCAGATCATATCTTAATATCATACTGAAATGGCACATAGTGCCATCAGTGCCAATTTATATTCACTTATCTATGACTGAACACGGGCAAGAGTACATAATGGAGATGCCCTCATGGCAATAAGGACAACAAAATGTCAGCATTTCTCTGCCCTTATTGCTTCCATTAAAGGTTGTCCAGCAGCCCTTCTGAGAGTGGTGCGATCACTGCTAGGGAGTGGCATGCTATTAGATCATCGGCAGGGCTGCTGTGAGGAATATGTGATTTGGCAAATAAAGAATATCAGATCCAGACTGAATGAATTCCAACTGGGCATATCTGGCCAAGTGCCAGGGGCATAGGGTTATGATCTAGGATATATCAATTGGGGTTTTGAGGGTCTCTCTGTAGTTTCTTCAGCAACTTGTTTTCTGGAGTTAGATCTATTCAGTGATATTAGTCTCCTTGAGGGAGGTGAGGGTGTCTCTCCTTCTCATTGTTAAAACCAATTGTTTTTAAGACTATCATCATCCTAGCTCCAACCCTGTTAAGATGGTTGTCCTGCAGTTACATAAGACGTTGAGGGAAATGGATTATCTAAACACATTTCATTCATGTTTTAGGCCAGGATTCAGTATTGAAACAGTTTTGGTCTTACTTGATGACGACCTGATGTAGAGGTAGGATGTGACAGTGCATCCCTCTTATGGTTTTTGATTTTTTGATACTGTTAACCACAGTATTCTTCTGGACCAACTCCAAGAGCTAAGAATTAGGGGCACTGTTTTATAGTGGTCTTTCCTTCAAGACCAGTTCCAGTTGATGTTGACATGGGAAGGTTGCTCCCTAGACAACCACCCACCTCACCCACCTTTCCGAGGTGCAACAGGCCCCTACACTTCTCTCTGCTCTTATTCAGTATCCACAGCATCCGATATCATCAGCTAATCATACCTCATTATATTTTTCAACATCAAGCCAGCCAAGTAAGGAGGTTCAAATACCTGAAGGCAGGCTTAGATGGAGAGGAACTGATTCTGACTCTCTCTCACCAAGATTAAGAAGTGGCTGTGGTTACCTGGACAACTAAGTTCAAGGATTCAATAGCAAGGCACAAACTGTGTTTTCTTAGAATCAACTCCTGCTCAGAGGAGGCAGAAGCTATGGCCAAGGAGACTTTTGCAAAACTCTATCTGGTGCACTTACAGTATTCCTTTACTGAATTTGATGACATTCAAATTCACTCAACCCCTGCCCCCTTGTCATCTCACAGGTTGGTTGATACAATGCTCTGGTCTCCATGGGGCTGCCATTAGAGATTGCTTAGAAGCTTCAACTTGTCCAGAATACAGTGGCATGTTCAATGATGGGCTTCATAATCTGCACATATTGCCAGTGTTTTCAGGTACAATTCATGGTGCTAGTTATCACCCATAAAGCTTACACAGCCTTTAGGACGTTATTCAAGGAACAGCACATTTATGGTTTTTGCCTGGCTGAGTGTATGCACTTCAAGTCCTCTTGATTAAACTATGACACATTCTGGGACCCAGGAATTGTTCCTTCTCTGTATCACTCCTGCCCTTTGGCATGAAGTTGTTCAGAGATTTGGATGGTTCCCTGCTACTGTATTTCAAAAGGACTGGAAATGCTAGCTGTTCTCCTTAACTTTGGGGTAGGCTATTGCCTGTATTAATGTACCAGTTTGTAACTATTTTGTAAATGCTTTTAGGGATTGTTGTATCTTTAGTTACTTGTTTTTATATTCTCTATTTTTGAGCAACCTAGAGTTGGTTGGAATTCAGTAGTATCGAAACTGAACCAATTTTGAACAAATAAATTGCACACACATTAGAGAGAAATAATGTAATGCAAATCCTCTAAAATGGTATTTTCTCAGAATATGATTAAAAAATAACATTTAAAAAATACACCTCAATAATGTGTGTGTGCATGTTGATAATTCTGTTTCATTCACTTACCGGGCTTCCACAATCTAGTTAAAAATCCATCAATTAATCTTAGTTTGTTAACAATAACCCTAATTTTTATTAACTGTGGTAGGATTTTAATTTTGAGTAAGCTGGGATTGAATGAAGTATTAGTAAAATGCCATATTATTGTAACAGTTTTCATGGTGTTAGCATATTTCACACGTAGAATAGGGCCATGTTATTTGCAGCTCTGCCTCTTCCTGAGAGTACTTGTCTATGATAGTAGTTTAGATAACATATGTGTATCCAGGTCATCCCCCCCTTAAATATTGCCACCTGATGGAACCTCTGATATGACCCTTTCTGGTGGTGGTCCTAACCTTTTACAATACATCTGAGGAATTGCTACCCGTTTACTCTTTTGGAGGGTGAGATGACTTGAGGGTGGGATGACTTGTGTCTTCTCTCAAGCACTGGACCAGGATGACTGTTTGTCTGGTGATGGGGGGAGGGGAGGGAGAGAAGAGTACCTCTGTTTTTCTTTTGGTTCTTATGGATTGTTGTAACAAATAAATATGTAACATTTCAGTAATATACATCCAGATGCATCCATGTTATTCCCTTTTGCTATAAGGAACACTATTTAAAAAAAAATACACATGGTTTTTCCTTAGCATCCCTAATTTCCAAAGTGAAACATCCCATGACCGCTCTGATTCTTAATGGCAGTTCTGGTAGTCCGTTGCAGTATATTAGACAGGATCCATGCCAATGATAGGGACTTCACCCTTCTGCACTCATCTCTGCTTTAATGCCCACCAACCGCCTATCATCTCCATCTCTGCTCTTTTGGTCAACTTGCACTCCACAACTCAGATCCATTTCTTCCTCCAACTGCTAATAAGGCAGAATGCAGGGAAAATAAAAGGGTAGAGATGATAGGCGGATGGGGGAGGCTGGAGCACATGGTAGTTGTAAATGTGGGTGAGCTGCCAAGCGCCTGAATTTTGATTATGTTAATTGTGGGGGTGCTGCAATGTCTCTAACTTCAAGGAGTGGTTGTTACTAACATTCGTTCAATGCTATGAACGGCTTGAAGCCACTTGAATGGCTGTTAAGTGAGGATTATCTGTAAGTATTACGTAGTAAACAAAGAAATGTGGCAGGGTGGGGTTGGAGAAATGCCACTAAACCTAAATAACACCAGCACTGTTTCGCCTTCCTCTCCATGCTTTTTTCTTAAGCTTGCAACTGAGTCCTGCTTTATCATACTGAATTTTTCTTTCATGCACTAATCTGTTCTTAAAACTTCTCATCTCTTTATCAGCATTCAATAAACTCCATTCAAATATGCCTCAATGGTCACTTTCTTTTTCCATTTGCTCTTCCTTCATACATTTGCTGTGATTTGATCCTTATTCATCCTCACTATATGAACAAATCAAATATTACCTTAAAGATACTGTCATTTCTTTTATTGAATATTAAGATTCTCAAGACATTTAAAGATTTGCTTTTTAGCACTTAAAGACTACCAGGTACACTTAACAGTTGCTTTATCTTGTCAAGCTCATGATCTTTTTTTAAATATCATACTCCCAACATCACTTGTTACTCTTCATAGTCTTTTCAAGGTAGCTGTGTATTCTTATTTTACTTAGTCACAAACCCAGGATTCATGCAGCTGCTACTTGCCTGCTTAATGATTCTGTATTTTGCCATATATTTAATGGAAGGTAAAAAGTAAATGAAGCCATTAGGTACAATTGATGAACAAAAAACCATGATTCTATATAACCTTTTAGCAAAAAACAGGAGTTCTGTATGGCACAATATCTAACATAAATATATAGTATTTTCAGTTTTGAACTTGTTTCTTTTTATAAGCTTTATAAAGTTTATTTATTCATTCATTCATTTTCTTTAGCCACCTATCACAATAAATGACTCTGGACAGCTTACAATTCCAAAAGTAGAAAACAGAATATTTCAAAAACTATAAAAAAACCATCCAAAATAAATATACATAGCAGCTGAAATACTTGGCCAGTTAACAGTAAAGGCAAGTAAAGGCCTTAATACTTTTTATTCTGTGCCCCAGACTTGGGAACCCAGCCAGATTTTTAAAGCCTTTCGAAAGGCCACTAGGGTTGGGGCTATTCTAATCTCCAAGGTGAAAATATTCTACAGAATAGGGGCTACTGCAGAAAGGCTTGTCTTCTAGTCTGTGCTCATCGACACTCCCTGACAGATGGGGTCTGCAACATCCTCGACCTTCTAGATCGAATTGGACTGGTAGACTCTTGGAAAAAGACACAGTCCCAAGCCAAATACCGGTAGGTCTTGAAAGGTAACAACCAGCACCTTGAATTGCATCTGAAAACACACTAGTAACTAATGCAGCTCATGCAGGAGTGCTGCATATTTGGCATTATTTACCATATGCATTCTGTACCAGTTGTAGTTCTATATATTTTTTCCTTTCAAAAATTAAATCAGTAGGAATGGATCCAGAGTATTGCTTCTGCAAATGGTCAAACTTCTTTTATTTGTGGCAATGGATAAAAGGATGAGAAAATGTCCTACTCCTTGAAGAAAGTATTTGAGGGGGAAAATAATGAAAACTTCCCTTTCTCGTTCCTGTGTGAACATTTTATGCTTCTGCTGATAGGAAATCTGAATCCAAGGCATGTGTTCCCTTACATTTACAAAGAAAAGGGGGTGTTAGCATTCTCATAATATATTTTTTCCTTGAACTTCTGTTCTTTGACTATTTTAAAGAAACTATTTGCTGAAATGCAAAAGTATTTGGCTGATGAAGACATCTGACTTAACTGCAAAACATGTTTAGAAAGTTTAGTGAATTATCTTTACAAGACCTAAGTTCTTTAAATTTACATGTAACTCATGGTCGTGGTCACTTGTAACTCATCTTGCCATTTAGAAAATGTCTTGTCTCTTAACAAAACAGTAGCTTTGCATCTGTATGCATTGCAAAACTGAATGCTGTTTAGGAAAAAAGAAGTTGAAACACAAAAATTATGGACGTTGACATCCTATTCACTTTGGTAGAACTACAATACACACTTACATAAAAAGCATAACATAATCTACCAAAAACTATTCAGAAGCATTAGTTACTTTCTCAGCTAAAAATACACAATGGTAATCTTAAAGAGCAGTACTAGCATATACAAATTACCTAAGGGATAATTGGGAACCAAGTATTGCAGCAAAATAGAATGCAACAATAATTTATGCATGTTATTTGATAGCATCCACTGTATTTCTAGACCTTACCATGAAAATGTATCTAAAACAATCCAGGGATCACATGAAATGGGGGTAGGGAGAGATATTAGCAATTAATAAATAACTAAAGGAGAATATGTCAAAGATGCCTTTAACTCTGGAAACTCAGCTTGAAAAATAAAGGTTCTGATTCTGAATCGGACTACTTAGACCATGGAAATAATTCTGCCACTATATTACAAAAATGGATGGAACTTTTACTCCAATCATTCACTTAATATTAGATTGTAATTGTGTAATAGTAATGTTAACTAAAGCAAATGGAAATTTGGAGATTCAGTTTGAAGAGAAAAAAAACCAGGATTCACAAAACATATGCAAAACTATATTACAAGCATACAGAACAAATAATTGGCGTAGTAACCCTTTGGAAGCCTGCAGCGAATACTTCAGAGTTCCTAGAAGCATGTAAACACACATTTGTCCATTTACAGAAAGAGCAGTATTGTAATGCTTCAGTTTCCAGATTTTCAGTGAGCTTCCCATTCCTTTGCTCTGAGACAACTAAGTTTTCTACTTATGGGGATCCAGTGCTAAAAGTCAAAGCTCCTTTAAGTCAGGTTCCCAGGCAATAAGTTCACGTCATTCTTGAAAATAATCCACAATACTGTATTTTCCTAGTGGCAATATGGAAATGGCTCACCATTCCTTTTTCCAGGGTATTTTTTTCAATGTTCCAATCTATACTGTCACCCAAATTAAATCCTGGTGGTTTCTTATCTAAATATCATTCTGATCTGACCTTGTTTAATTTTGTCCGAATTAGCCAATATTCATTGGACACTGCCACTTGCTGCAGAATTCACCCGTATTAGCTTATAGGCAAAAATCTGTTCAACAAATGATCCATCACAAAAGCAACCAAAATCCTTTGAGGATTTATCTATATACCTGTTTATGTACATGAACACACAAGTTCCTATGATGTGCATCTCAAGTAAGGCAAATTATAAACAAATACAAATCCATATATCCAATACTTTTAAATCAGTCCTCTCAAAAGGACATGCAACAATTCAAATAGGACCTCTAGAGGAACCCAAAACAAGATGCATCTATGGAAATATATACTGTAGCTTCAAAATGTTACTTTTCTCCCTCAAAAAATTTGAGCTAGGACAAATACATAATTACACTTTAGCAATGAAATGGATGAATGTATTATAAGTAAAACAATATATATAATGCAGGACTCCAAAAATCACAGAACACTTTTGAAGCAATACTTATTTCCTTTGTTCTTCTCTCCAACTTCACCAGGATTTAGAGAAAGAAACATACAAGTAATTCTATATCAGGGAATAAATCCAATTAAAACCTGTCCAGAACAGAAGACTTTCATAAATAAATTGATTGTAAAGAACAAATAATTGTAAATTCAGAACACTATGGTAATATAAAAGACATAATGGACAACAATTAATCACTGATGTAATCCTCTCAGGCAGGCATCTATTTTACTTAATAGAGACATAAAAGTATAAAGAATTAATATTTGCATAGGCCAAAGAATGACATGCATTGTTTCCTGAGTGTTGTAATCCAACTTTAAAAACAAACACAAGAAACAAACATCTATGTCATTCTCTTATTATGTCTTAATATAATTTATTGGATCTCTGGAACACCAAATAATAATTAGCACAGCAGATTTTGTAGCATGCCACGAACACTTCTTATACTACAAACCACCCAGCATGCTGGAAAAATTACCAAAGTAAACGCCTTTGTCCTAGTTGCAAATATGAGGACTAAAAATATTGCCAGAATGAAAAGTGTACACAATTCTTACTTAAGACTGCATTAGTGTAATAGGCACTTTTGTGACTCCAGAAAGGAAGTTTCAAACTGATTCCAGGTAGCGAATTTTAATTATTCAAAAAGGTTGCTGACTTTATCTCAGATACAGATATCCAGAAGATATCCATCAGGATTCTTTGTGAGTTACTGCTGCTAAGTAAAGTGCAAGACTACCTAGGAGATATAAAGTTGCCTTGCTCTAGGATAAAAATCAGAGGCACATGACTTAATAGTAATTGACTTATAACATCTCAACTTAAATACCAAGCAAACATCTATGAATCCTGTGAAAAGAAGCTATTTGATAAGGAATAAAATGCAAGTATGAACCCAGAATCTTACACAAACTTTTCTAAGAACTTTGCTTAAATTATTAACCTATTCCTTCTAATATTATCTACAGTAACAGGCACTCTCCAGTTTTAGACACAAGTCTAAGCAATAGAACCTGGCATCTTCTGCTTGTATATCACAAGACATATCAATGATCTGAGGTACTTCCAAAACTAAATGATAAGTGTTTGTTAGTACTAAGCAATTTTAATGACAGATTGGTTCCAAATTCTCTGCCTGCCAAATTATTATTCCTCTGCTGACTTTCCAATGCTTTATTTAAAAGGTACAACTATTCATTTAGCAACTGCTGAAAGTTACAACAGCACTGAAAAGTGATGATGATGTTTGGCATTCCATCACAAAATCACATTTGCACTACATCACATGATCAGAGTTCAGGTGCTTAGCAATCAGAGTGTATGTTGTTTGTACCATCCTGGGGATCATGTGATCACCATTTGCAATCTTCCCCAATTGGCTTCCAACAAGCAAAGTCAATTAGGAAACCTCGTTTCGCTTAAGAATTGCATGATTCACTTAGCTGAGGTGATTTGTTTAACCCGGCAAAAGTCATAAAATCAGACGTGGCTCATTTAGCAACCACCAACAGAAATTTTGGTCTCAATTGTGATCGTAAGTTGAGGACTGCCTATACTGCTTAACTTATATTGACATAAACTGGTGTAACTGCAACAGAATAACAGAGTTGGAAGGGACCTTGGAGGTCTTCCAACCTCCTCTGCTCCAACAGAAGACCCTATACCATTTCAAACAAGTGATTGTCCAATCTCTTCTTAAAAACCTCCAGTGATAGAACACCTGCAGCTTCTGAAGGCAAGCTGTTTACTGATTAATTGTTCTAACTGTCAGGAAATGTCCCCTTATTTCTATGTTTGTTCTCTCCTGGATTAATTTCCATCCATTGCTTCTTGTCCTGCCTTCAGGTCTTTGGAGAATAGGTTGATCTCCTCTTCTTTGTGGCAGCCCCTTAGATGTTGGAACATTGCTATCATGGCACCCTTAATTCTTCTTTTCATTAAACTAGACATATCTAATTCATGCAACCCTTCTTCATATGCAACATCCAAGTCTAAAACAAAACAAAGATCCAACTCCATTTAATAGATGCAATTCCACAAAAAAAAAAGCACACTCAAATACAAATTAAGCTAATTGCAATATTTTTGTGTGTAAATTTGTCACTACAGATAACATGTTTTGTTTTCTGTTCCCACTAAAAAGAAAAATTTAACGTGCACAAATCCGCCTTTCCCATGAAAAAAGAGTGTTTCTTCCAAACTGCACTTTTCATTTATGATTATTACTTTAAATTAAGGAATGCTATTTCTTCTTCCTTGCAGATTAAAAAAAAACATTTTTGAAACCAACTGGCAAGCACAGCACGAAGTTTATCCCCACTCGAATTGCAAATGAAATTTAACCACCATTACCTGGCAATCAATCCTCTTCAGAGTTAAAATCTTTTTTGGGGGAAAAAAGATCAGTTGGATTAAATCAGCGCGTTGTTGCCCTCAAGTATATAACAAGGTGAAGCTTCAATAAGATCTGACTCCTTTTTTGTGCCCTTTTGCCCCCTTCTCTCCCAATGAAGCCGCATCAACACTTACCTGGTTAAACTCTTCGTCGGCGTAGATATCGATGAGGTCTACTCCTTCCGACATAGTTTCAGGAGCGCCACGGAGAGAATCGTGGGAGGGAAAGAGCGGCACTGCAGGTCAAAGCAAAGAACCGGGTTAACGCAGACCACAAGGATCACCTTTCTGGCGCGGCTACGAACCGGGCCGGCAGCGAGGCGGGCCTAGGACCGCAAAGCAGCCCCGCCCCCTTCGCTCAGCGCGCATCTGAGGGTTCCGCAAGAGGAGGGGTCGGGGAGCAAAAAGGTGGGAAACGGAGACACCCCCACGTCGGCGCCATAACTGCGGCCGCTCGCTCGCGGCAGCCATCGCCTCCTGCTTTCCCGCGCTGGGAAGGGAGCGCCCCATTCCACCCCACGCCCCGCCGGGTCACCACCACACAGCCGACGAAGAACCTCCTCTCCCCCCAATGTTAGGCGGCCCCGTTATACCGCGTAAAGGCCCACAATCCCAAGCAGGCCCAAAACGCGCGCGAACCTCTCTCTCTCTCTTTCACTCACTCCACCACAGTGAGGGCCTCCTCCGCCCCGCCCCTTCCGGCTTGTCGAGTCCCGCCTGTTCCGGTTTTCTGATGTTTCTCCGCGCAAGAAAGCAAAAAGGAAAGATCCAAACTTCCTCCTTGGCTCCCGTCCCGGCGGCGTTCGAAGCGACGGGTGGCCGTTTTCGAACGGGACCGAATTGAGACGCATGCGCGGACGAGCTCTCTATGGCTCTCTGAAGAAAGAAAGCGCATCCTGGTTCGCGTTACCTTGTATATCTATGGTCGAGAGCAAATGATAGAGGAGCTCGGAGGGAAAGGATGGCGGCTCTAATGGTTCGGGTGAGTGAGTGTGGGAGGCAGACTGGGAGGACCGGAGAAAGGTCGTTATTTCTGAAGGATGGTCGCTCGCATCTCTCTCTCCTTTTCCTCGCAGCGCGTCTTGCTGCTGCCCGGCTGTCTGTCCCGCTCGCCCAAGTGTGGCTACCGCGGGGATTCTCCATCTGACTCCGGGAAGGACCTGCTGGAGATCCCGCTCCCTCCCTGGCAGGCTCGGCCGGACGAGCCCCTGGCCAGCAAGCGCGCCAGGCTCTTATATGAGAGCCGCAAGAGAGGCATGTTGGAGAACTGCCTGCTGCTCAGGTGGGCGGTTTTGCTTCTCTCTCTTCCCAGCCACCGTACAGGTAGTCCTCGACTTAACAATAGTTCCTTTGGTTCAGAGTTAACGACCGCACTAAAAAAAAGTGACTTATGACCTTTGCGGCAGCCCCATGTGATTGAAATTCAGATGCTTGGTAACTGGTTCATGCTTATGACGGTTGCTGTATCCCAACCTTTTGAACCTTTTGACAAGCAAGATCGGTGGGGAAGCCAAATTCACTTAGCAACCGCTGGACTAACTTAACAATTGCAATGATTCACTGAACAACTGTGGCAAGGAAGGTTATAAAAAGGGGCAAAACTCACTTAATAGAAATTTTGGGCTCAGTTGTGGTCTTAAGTGGCGGATTACCCATACTCAGCATCTCTAGTCCAGGGTCCCGCAATTTTAATTTTTACTACTGTGTTATTTAGCTGAGACCCTTTTGGGACAAGCTAAATGCTAATAATACAATAACTATGTTTGAATACTGTACAAATAACCACTCTTCATAACTTTCACTGGGACTCCTGCCCTGAGATATTCAGCAGAGCATGGAGCACCACTTAACAAATCTTGAAAAGTGATAGGGTCAGATGTGGTTAATATTTGGATGGAAGACCACTAGGAAATATTAGAACTGTAAGCCAGAATAGGAAGTAAATAACCCTGCAATGGCATATACATAGTTTAGTTTACTTTATTGTCACTGCACATCGTACAACGAAATTAAATACCATCTTCAGTGTACTATACAGTAGAATTCAATAGAGTTACTGGCCTGGGATAGAAACTGTTTTTCAGCCTATTTGTCCTTGTTTTCATTATTCTGTACCCTCTGCCAGATAGTAATAGTTCAAAAAAAGGGTGCCCAGGATGAGATGGATCTTTGAGAATGTTTTGAACTTTCTTAAGGCAGCGGGGCTATAAAGCTCTTCCAAAGAGGGGAGAGGGCAACCAGTGATCCTCTGGAGTGCTTTCCTATCTGCCACTGTGCAATTGGCAAGCCATACAGAAGTGTAGTAAGGTAAGATACTCACTATGGTGCAGCGGTAGAAGATCACGAGCAGTTTTTCACTTAGTTGTTTTCTGAGAAGTCTCAGGTAGTATAATCTCTGCTGGGCCCTTTTTACCAGTGCTGCAATGTGAGCACCCCAGGTCAGATCCTTTTTTATGGTAACACCCAGAAACTTAAAACTGGCCACTTGCTCCACTTGGTCTCCATTGATAAGCAAGGGCTGGATGTCTGATCTGTTCCTTCTATAGTCCACAATAAGCTCCTTAGTCTTATTGGTGTTGAGGACCAAGTTATTGTCTCCACACCATGAAAGCTACTGGTCCACCTCATCTCGGTAGGCAGACTCATTCCCCCTGGAGATGAGTCCCACTACCATATTGCTTCTATAGGGACATGGGCTAAGCAATCAAGTTCAGCTTGAGAAGATTTCCTTTATTTTATCACCTGCTGACCAGGCTAAAGTTTTTCTTACCAAGTTTACTATGTGAACTCCCTAAGTCCTACTTGCGGAGGACTAATTTGTCCTGTAAAGCAATCTAAACTACCTAGCCATTACCATATCTTTTCCCCGTAAGCTCTTGATATTAACTATGTGCTGTCTGACATATTCTGGTCTTTTGTCTCCTCAAAGTCAACACAGAAGGATGCATTGTGCACAAAGCCTTCCTTGGTACAGATGTTTTTGTTGTGAGTATAGATGCTTCTGCAAATTGAATATTACTTGGGCAACTTCAGATGAGGTAGAGTTGGTCCCTGCCTCTTCGAATGATAATAGGCAAATAGAATTAATTAGAATCTAAGAAACATAAGAGAGGATTGTCGATGCTTTAAATATATAGGAAAATTCAGGTTGTTTTTCTGTTGGTGTGTTTGAGGTGTGTTTTTTATTCTTTTTTCATTTTGTGTGTACTGGCTTTGTATGAGCTTAGCACTTTTGTTTTGGCATTTTACAGAACTCTTAATTGTTTTTAATAGTTTATTTGCCAAAGAAAATCTGAATCAAATGAATGAACAACAACTGGACCTTTATGACCGTCTAATAAATGAGCCAAGCAATGATTGGGACATATACTCCTGGGCAACAGGTAATGTAGAACAGTGTGTTTTGGAGCCAGCAGACTATAGCTCTCAACATATTTCTAATCTCATAATACTGAGTAAAGCAATATAGGTGATATTTGAGCCTCTGTTGCTTATCTTTATTCTATATTTCAAGGATCTTGTAGACCTTAAAAATATAAATTATATACATGGGCCTTGAAATTTTATGGGCATTTGAAATACAATGTTACCTTGGAGCAGGAATACATACAGTAAAATGGTTAAGGACACAGTTTGCTATTTTGACAACTAAGAGACTATGCAATTCTGTGCATATCTATTAAAAATACAGTTATGGAGATTGTTTGAACTATCCATATTATTTGCAATTCTATTGTGCTCTACAATATTATTTGCAGAATTATAGGTAGAACTGAACAGTTTACAATATTTTCATCTTTATTTAGAGGTTTTTCCAAAAGTTTAGGATTGTAACTAAAAGGTTGGATCCTTACTTATGCTTAAAAGTATATCTGCTGAAATAAATAAAACTTGGGAGGAGCACAATTAAGTTGCTGTATTAAATTTAGTAGTCTTATTCCTAGCATAACTAAATCAGAATCCAGTTTTCGATATGCTTAAGTAACCAATATTTTATTCAGTGAGACTTAGTTCTCAAAAGACATATAAATAATTGAACTGCATGGCTATTATAAGATTTGCAGTCAGTGTATCCTGAATATATTTTACAAGAAGATGAAAGTAATATTCTTTAGAAAGCCTTAGAAATAGTTATTATTAGCTGATGTTTCATTTTTTGTATATTTAGAGAACTAATGCAATCTGTTATCTGAAACGTAACTGAACTTTGGAAAAGATTATTGGATCTGTGAAAAAATTCACTCTTTTTCTTCTTCTCAAGAAACAAAGCCTGCTCCAGAAATCTTTGAGAATGAAATCCTACAGATGCTTAGAGAGTTTACTAAAAACAAGCACAGAGAGAAGAGGCTACGACAACCAGATCTGGAATATCTTGCTGAAGGCTCCCACTGATCTTGTGTGCATTTCCATAAATGCCCAGTTTGGAGAATCCCTTAAAATGTAGAATCATATTTGTGCTTTATGGGCTCCTCCTTAAACTATGTTATGCCTAATTTGTGAATTTTTATATAAGTAGCTATTTTTTCTGTATTATACTTTTCTAAAATAAAGCTTTTTTTCTCAAAAGAAGGGCTGAAACACAAATTAGGAAATAGTGATGAGATCACTATTGCACTTTAGAAATGTCTTTTACTTATTTGATTTTTAGACCATTGTAATCATGCAGATCTTGGCAATTTAACAGAAGTTGAAATAGCTGTAATGTATTTTTTAAAAATTATCCAAACTGGAACATACATTTGTGGGTGTTTTTGTGGGTGTAATTTCTAAGGCACAATTTTAACTACTGAAAGGGCTCTTTAACCTGCTCTCCAAAGGCCAAAGGATGGGGCTAAATCTATATTTATTAGCTGGCAGTAATCATAATGGAGAAGTACCTCCTCATCTTAGACCCTGTAATCTCCCATGAGAGATTAAGATGAGGAATGTTGAAGACAGTAGCCCTGATGCCAAGCCATAAAAGACATTAACAGGTTAAAAGTAACACTTTAAATTGTATGGAGATTTACTGGCATTCAAGGCAGGGTCCATGTGTAGGTGTTCATGGCATCAGTGCCAGTTAGCATGCAGGCCTTTGTATGTTGTGCCACTGCAGTTTCAGAGTAACTTTTAAAAGCAAACTCCATGTGGAGCGAATTGCAATTGGCTAATGTGTGGATGGCAGTATGAATTACTGTAGAGTTGTAATTGCAGGAATATTCTAATCTCAGATGGCAAACCTCAGATAAAGAATGTTTCCAAGCAAATACAACTCAGGCAAACAAAGTCACTAATCTAAAGGAGGATTAGAGAGAGGAAGTAAACATATGTTAGACTTTAACTAGAGATAATTGTGTTAATTACTATTATGCTAAACAGTAACGAAAGTTAAGCAGTAACCAAAGTTAACCAATGTTGGAGGATAACTAAAAATGTGTATAAATGCAAGACTAGACTCCAATAAAGTTCATCATGATTCAGTTGATCATGATCAAACACCTCGACTGCCTCGTCATTACAACAAGTGGCGCCCGAACAGGGACCCTCTTACTTCGTCCGGCAAGAATTTGGTGCACCTTCAACCCTTTGTGGTTTCTTCAACCTTTTGGTTTCTGTAAGTATGGGGTCTTCGCTTTCTGAGGAACAAAGGAAACATGTAGATGAATTAGGCTATTTGTTGAAGAAAAATAATACTAAGGTACCACAGAGAAATCTCTTAAGGCTAGTCCAGGAGATTGCAGCTCAGTGCTTATGGTATCCAAAAGAGGGGTCTTTAAAATTAACTGATTGGGAATGTATAGGGAAAACATTGCATACTGAACCTCTAGCAAAAATAGAAGTTTTGCAGGTGTGGCATTTATGTAGGCATGCAATTGAAAAATTTGGTCACAATGAATTTTCTCTTAACACCTCCACGTTATACTGTCATTTGTCCCCCTTCACCTGAATTCCCTCAGCTCTTCAATTCCCTCAGCTCCTGCAGATACAGGGCAAAAGCCTCCTGACTCTATTGTTCAGTCTTCTTTTCAGAAAATGGTTGAGAATTGTAAAAAGGATGCCTCTGTCTCAGGAACAGAACTTGCAGAATTACTGTGTCCAGTACAATATCATCCTGGTCAGGGGCCACAGCTTGGACTGCAAGTAGCAGAATGGGAGGGTCTGCCTTATCAGATTTTAAGAGAGTTAAAAAAGGCAGTTACAGACTATGGGATTAGTGGTAATTTTACAAGAGGACTTGTAGAAGGAATAAAAAATGGTTATACAATGATCCCTGAAGATTGGAAACATTCTTTATCTGAGGTTTGCCATCCGAGATTAGAACATTCCTGCAATTACAACTCTACAAATTACTATCCCTCCAGCTCCAGACAGTCACAACTAGTAACCTCAGTTACAACTGGGTTAAGGACTTCCTGGCTGTCACTACAATTAAAGAATCAGGGCTGGAAGAAACCTTGGCGATCTGCCTAAGGAAGGAGAACTACCTTTTGCCTGCCTAATAGTATCTACCTAGTACTAGCCACCTAAATCATGGATTCCTCGTTCAGAGGTAATGGTATCCTTATAGGAGAACCCAGAACTGAGTACAGACAGCAACTCTCTTGCTTGAGTTCAATTGCAGCCCATTTCTCCCTATCTTATTTCTCGAAAGCTTCTTGACATATAGTTACTGGATGATGGAAACAAATGCTGTCTGATATTTGATTCATCAAGGAATATTTCTGTTAATCCAATTAGGTATAAACCTTGGCCAATTCCATGCTTTCTCTGCAGATGTTAATGCTGTATGTATGTTGAGGATTTTGCCCCAGAAATATGCAAACACTATAACCATGATTTCATTGGCATCTATATTAGATTGTCATCCATTTATTGAAAATTGTGGCATTTTTAACAGGATAGCAACTGATAATATGCAATGAGATACCATGTGAACAAAATTATATTAATTCAGATATATCAGTACACATATTACTCTCTATGCAGCAGCTTCATTCCTGCTTGGCCAGTTTTTGCCATCTACTTGGCTCAGCTGTTGCTGTCCTAGTTTTCTCAGGCAACTCAGATTTTGTAAAGGAAATTTCACAGGCATTTTTTGTTCTTGGATTCAGATGCTTCTCTATTCTCAAAATGTAGGTGGAGGATTTAAAAAACAACTTGGGAGTAAGTGATCCATACTGTGTTGAAACCATGCCTGTCTCAGTGGTCATAAAGAGTTTTACATTAGAGCTTCCATTATCCCTGACTTTTGCCTGTGATGATTCATAGGGAGAAATAAATTTTCAGGGGAGCTTGTAAATGACAGAGGTTTCCAAAGGATACAGCAGTGGCTATTAAAAAATTTAGATTGTTTAATAAAATGTAACCAGAATGAGTATTTACAGGAGATTAGTTGCACTTAACAGGCACAATCATTGCTTTATCTGCTTACTGTAATTTAACAAGTTTGGCAGATGGTAAATGTCTGCATTAGCTTTTAGTAAGCTTATTTTGTACATAAATTTCTTTAGATGATTTGTGCCATCCTTATGGTCTTTTCAGATGTTATTTTGTAGGGCAGATAATCCTGTATTTTTCCTCAGTTGATTACATGCTGTCTAAACAAATTATAAACATTTTCAGAAGGTTAAAATTTAATTTTGTTACAGAGGGCAGTTTTAGCGAATAAAACATTAGAGTTATAATTATATACTAAAAGTAGTTATATTATTCTACATATTTTATATATAACAGTTTTTTATTATTTTCAAATACGGCAATTTAAAAGTTTTGTTTTTCCTATAATTTCCCGCTTTTAAACACATGGGCTTAAAGAAATTATTTACTGTACATCCTTTTGATGCCACAATATCTCTGTGGTGTTGCCTAGAACCACCACAAGGTGTCATTATATGCATATAGGTGCTACACTCAATGCTGATGAAAATGAAGATTTTAGATATAGGTAGGTTTGATTAAATACACTATCTTAGGACTTGCTTAAGAATTTGATCCAGATTTCAGAGATTTTTATTATAAAGTCAACTAATAAATAGATCGATTAAAGTAGTTTTACATTCTCAAACTGCTATGATTATGATACCAAAATCTGCACTTGGAATTTGCTAGCATTTAAACTTTCAAGCTTGTAGACAGTATATTGCCTATATATAAATCCATTTTGTGCGATCAGTATTGCTTCAAATCCCACAAATGGAATAGCATTATAACTAAAATTGATTGATTCTGTGAAACTAGTCCGACACTGGGTTGAAACTCAATTGGAGCATTGCTAAGAAAACAGGTCCTATTTCCCATTACTCTGAGGGTTAACTTTGAACACCTATTGCACACCTGATAAGAATCTGTAATGCGTCTGCCATGTTAAAAAGCCACCAAACTGATTCCACTGACTCTTCCACTGGATTCTATAAATGTGACTGTCTTGTGGACAGGTTCTCTTGAGCTGGTTGCTATGAGCTAGTTGCTAGGATACATATTGTTACTTCAGTTCTACACATTCCTCCAAGTTCCTAACTTAAGGGAATAATTTAGTCCTCTGGGACACTACAAGGATTCTGCTCACTGCAGTAAACCAATCAATACCTTGACTGGCAGGTAAGGGCATGGTATTGCAAGATGAATCTTGACATTGCTTCATAAAACGTAAGTTTTCAGGATAGAGGAGCATTTTTGCCTCAAATTTGTATATGGTTTGCATTCTCCTGTTTATTATATGAACCAAATTCTATTCAGACTTGTGATGACTACTATTTGATTCCTTTTAAGGATAATATTGTAGAGACTAAACTTTTATTTAAAATGTGTACTTTTGCTACTGAATTTTGAGCACTGAACTATACATTCAAAGTAATTTGTTGAAAGGTTTAACTTAGTGCATTTGGAAATGTTGGTGCTTACACATGTTTAAACAGAACGTCTGTTTAGAAGTGGCTATGTCACTTAAAACCTGATTTAGGTCTTGTCCCCTAGCTACTGTACCTATGTACATTAAAGAATGCCTACACATTTCAGTTGATGAGCTCCCAGAGTTGATGAGTTCCCAGAAGAGTAA
Source organism: Notechis scutatus (assembly GCF_049901735.1). NCBI lineage: Eukaryota > Metazoa > Chordata > Lepidosauria > Squamata > Elapidae > Notechis > Notechis scutatus. The sequence continues at coordinate 231,427,885 of NC_142009.1, forward strand.
GTACCTATGTCTATTATCAGTATATCAGATATTTTGGCACTAGAAAGTTCTGTGGTTGAAGTTTTAGATGTTGCTAACAATGTTTGTGCACAATGGAGAAAATGATGAAAAGGATGATTCTTTTGGAGGAATCAAGCTCCAACAGTACAAGTTTGAATACAAGCTCATAAAAAGAAGATGCTTGTCATTAGAACAAAAAATTGATGTAATTAAACAACATGAACATGGTCATAGAAATACTAAAACAGGACAATCAGTTGGAATGCCTGAATCTATAGGCACAGTATTATAAAAATATAAGGAAAATAAAAGTAAAATTGCACCAGCTTTTTATAATTTGCAAATACCACATTTTAAGGAGATTGATAGACAATAAATACATTTTTGTCAGTGTAAGCTTATCTTTAGGAATGAAATTTAGAAGTTGTTTTTATTCTGCTTTCTAAAACTACTCTGAGACTTGGTTTATTATAAATTTAAATTAGAAATACACACACACTATATATATATGCATATACACATACACACACGTTTAAAAAATTTTATTGCCTATTTCCATTGAATTGAAACCAATTTCCCATAGAAATATTACTTTGAATAGTACAAATTTGAATAAAATTTCATGGGATTTATTATATAAGCACTAATTGAGACCAAGCTGTATGTAGTATTTGAAGCAATATTACCTAATATTTTCAGTACTTCAAATAATTTCAACACATCTGCCTCAAAGAGGTATTTTATAAATTGACAAAAATGATTGTATTAAGTGAGCATCAATTAACTACTGCCTAACTAGTTACCACATAGTTAAGCCTTCAGATGAACAACTATATATATAGCTTGGGAATTGGCTAGCAAGACTACTTGCTTCAGTCATTGTGGCCTTTGTGCAAAGCATTTGGAAGACTACATGTTTTCTATTCAGTCAGAACTTGATAATGAGTAATTAGATTTGTAAGGAGACCCAATTCAAAGTAACTTTGGGTGGTGTACAATATTGAAAGCAAAGCAAATAAAATAGTGATCAAAAGATGAAACACTACAAAAGCCTTGGTATATGCTCACAACAACAATAATTCCCTTGAAGACTATGTCATTCAAATGAGCCAACAGCCTGAGAGAAAACTCAGATTTTGAGTACTTTTTAAAATAAGATCTGGGTGCTTGATACTTATGGAGAGCCTTAAAAGGAGAATGGAACTAAATTCTACTGGGTTATCAGGGATACCTTTGATACTGTGGACTCCAAGTAAATGGACAAGATTTTCAATAGGATATGACAAGCTTCTCGATTTATGTCATGTAGGAGTTGGAACCTTGCCTCTTCTTGTTAATGAGAGGACTGAAAGATGGATTAGAAACCCCGCTTTAAGGGAGTAGATAGTACTCTCTGCACTGAAGGAAGCATTATGTCTCTTCCTGAATGGGACATCTCTAAATCCAGAAAATCTGGACAATCTCTATCCCATCTTCAACCTCCCCTTTTGGGAGAAGACTTTGGAGTAAGTTGTGTGGGTTCATTTGCAGAATATCATGGCAGAAGTGGATTCTCTGCATACTAGGTTCAAACCTGGATAGAAACTCCATTAGTAGCGCTTAAGAATGTCTTGCAACATTCTTGAGGAATGTAGCCCTTTTGATCCTGTTAGATTCACAGGAATCTCATAGGAGCCATTGATAATATCAACCATAGTATCTTCCTGGGTGAGGGTTGGGGATTCAAAATGCATCTTTTACACTGATTCTGCTCCTTCCTAAAGCTGATGGTTTTACTCAGTATTGAGGAGAAAGAAAGACCAAAGTTTTGCCTATTCCATGAAGTGCTGGAGACATAGCTTTTTTCACCATTCTATTTAACATTTATTTGAAATCATGAGGAAATGTTACCTGCTGACCTGAAGTAAAATACCATTGCTATGCTGATGATATTCAGCCATACTTCTCTATCTTGGCATGAAGACAAAACTCAGGGATTTTTTTTTCTAGAATGGATGGGGCTGTGTTCCCCTTCATGGAGTAGATATATCATCTGGCAATTCACTTGGACCGTGAACTTCTGCTGGAACAGCAATTGAAAACTATGGCCAATAAATTCAGCTAGTGTGCTGGCTACAACTACTCATGTTCTCATTCCCACATGCTTGGACTACTACAACACATACTCTATTTAGTCTTTGGGGGACATTCCAAAATTTCAGCTATTCAATGCGGCTGACAACACATTTCCTCTGGTCATTGTACTGGCTACCTTTAGGTTTCTGGATACAGTTCCAGATGCTAGTTGTTACCTATAAATCCTTTTATGACTTGGATCTTGGCTACCGGGAAATAATTTGTTCTACTTTGGATCTACCCTTCCTTTGTGACTGAAACAGCAAGGAATGCTGTGGGTTCCTGTTCCTCCTGAAGCTAAAGAGGTGGAGACCAGAAAAATATGCCTTTTCTGTTACTGCCTCAGGGCTGTGGAATAATGTTGAAATAAATAAAAAGAAGGGTTAGACATTTAAGAAGAAACTTTAAATGAATATCTTCTGCAAAGCTTCAGTTTCTTACCTACTGATAATTGCTATTCAAATTTATTCACTGGGTTTATTTATCAATTGTATTCTATAATTTCTGTTATGTGTTTATGGCTTTAAATGTAGTAATTATTGCAAGCCATCCATCCATACAATTGGGGAGACATAGAAATGATGTTGAATAGTAAAATAAATAAAGTCAGTATTATACTATAGATAGTGTCAAACTTGAGTGCTAAGGCCATTTTGTTTTATTATCTCAATTACAGTCCACTTTAGTTTTATTAAGTTTTTCTTTAAATCTTAAGATTCTATGATGTCACAGAGCTGTGTATGAGCTCACTCTGTTTCCAGGAGATCTAAACAATCTAAATAAATATCTCTCCAAGACAAACTGATTTTTCCTTCTGGCACTCAGCAGGTTTCTAGTTCTCCACAATGATCAGTGGCCAATCTTCTATGATAACTGTTTCCCCGGGAAAATCTTGTATCACAAAATCTTTTTCTGTATGCAGAGAGAAGATGGGACGTCTCCCCTTAGGTTCAGTTTCTCCCTATGTAAAAACAAGCTCGGGTGGAAGTATAGACCCCATGAAATTCTATTGTACCAGCTATGGGGAAGCTTATGGTAAGACTTTAACCAATATAGAAAATAATTTATTCTCAATTAATCTAAAAACTAGAATTTGAACCTTGCGTTTTCACTTTGGATTGCAAGAATGTCCAATATATAATTTATCTGTCCAGATGAAAAGTTAGAAGTTAGTAACTGTGGCACATGAGCAGAGGAAAGAACAAATTTGAGATTCATTAGGATTTGTTCTAAAAATGTCAACAATATGTTTGGGAATTATATCCAGAAATACACAGAATTAACAGCTAAGTCCTAAATATGTTTGATCAGGAGTGACTCCTATGGGATCCAGCTTGTTATATTTGCTTTCCATGCATCATTATTCTTGCTTTACTGCCCAACCTGTGCCCCTTTCTTAGGTATATTGCCTCTTATATATCTTTCTGTTATAGGCTGCTTTCTTTTTTCTACATCCATACACTGCAATTCTTGAAATTTGGAAGAAATGGAAAAAATACCAACACTAAGTAATATAATCAAAACTACAGTATATCTATATGAATGTAATACAACTTATGTAAATTTGCCACATATTATATGCAGCAATTATTCTGTGTTATATCGTATACATTTATATTTCATATAATAATGTGTAAAAGTTTGTATTTAAAAATGCTTATCACTATTATCTATTTTCTTGTCTCTTTCATGGTGTTTTTGCTTTCATTAAATGATAATGTTGTGATTCCCTTTCCTTTTCCTTTCCTTTTCTTCTTCTCCTTTTCCTTTCCTCTTCCCCTTTCCTTTCCTCCCCTCTCCCCTCTCCGCCCTTCCTCCTTTTCTCTTCAGAAAGCAAAGTAGTAACGTGCAATATCTTTATTTCAAAAACTTCTGGACCCCAAACATAATCCCTCCCCCATGCAATCTGTAGTCGTGCCTCCCAAATGATAGTGGTAAGCTGGAGTCCTAGTTGGAGAGGGAAAATTAGACTGCCATTTTGTGAGGAAGCAATCAAGCCCCCCCCCGTGATAGCCATTTGAAAAGATATCAAAACATGTTCTCAGCATTTAGAAGTCTTGTTGAATTGCTGTTTTGTATTATAGTTTAGTACAGTACCTTGATGGAAAGATGATTTGGGCTGGGAGTGTAATAAGAAAAAATATTGACAATCTTTTTTCCCCCAGGTCAGGAAGGCTTTCATCCTCGGAATGGCTTCCATTTTGGAGCAGGATATAAAAGCAACTACCGGCCTGTTGTCCAATACAACCCAAACCTAGATAAAATAGATAACCCGGCTGTGGGGTCAGTATTTCCTTTTTCAGGCAATTAAGTACAATGTTTCAGGCTGAGATAGAAAAGTAACTGGAATGTTTTAGCCACCCTCTCTATTTCATTACATCCTTAATCTATGTCTATATCTATCATCTTTCATCTATCATCTATCATCCATCCACCCACCCATCCATCCATCTATCCATTCATCCATCCATCTATCTAATTTATCTAATCTCATCATTAAGACTTTTGTTATCATGACTTTTAACTGGGTGAATTGGGGCATTATAAGGCAACAATTTTTGAATCGAGATACCTCAAATGGGCTAACTTACAGGATGTGTCCAAAATCCATGAAAATGAAGTTTGGGGAAGATATGGCTATTTTGGTGGTATTGACTGCTCCTGCGTTCATGTGATCTTCATTTTCAATGTTTTGTGACAGTTTCTCAACAAGTCTCTTAATCCTTCGCTTGCTCCCCACACCCAGCAGCAGCCACTTACCTGCCTGCAGGGAAGGGAAGGGTAATTTCCAATGCCTCATGCCAGCTTCCCACAAGGAAATTCAATGGGGAAGCTGGCAGGAAGTTGGAAGTTGCTTCTAAATCCCACTGCTTTTTTTTTTCTTCCCTCATTTTCTTCCTCTGTGTAGGCAAGGAAATATCTCTGAAACAATGACACAGGTTGTCTTGCACTGCCATAGTTCTTACTCTTCAGCAGCATGGTTTTTTTTCCTGAAGTGTCTCTAATGTTGCCAGAAAGTGTAACTACAAATGTGCGACCAGAGAACAGCCACAAACTCAGTGTGCTCATCCTCCATTACTTTCTCTTTGCAGACGGGGTGGTTATGATATTGTAGGGCTATGCAAATCTTCTAGGGGATGCTTGACTTGGATAAACCGACACTTTCTGGAAACTGCTTCATGAAGCAACAGAATCACTGCACTATTAGGAGCCAAGTTAAGTGATCGCCTGGCTTTGTTTTGCACTCCTGTGCAGCCCACTCTGGCAACATTCACCAAGCTTTGACAAGAGCTATTGGGAAAGATATTGCTCATCCTCCAGAGCTAGCAAGTAAGGCAGATGACATTCTGCTTGCCTCTTCTGGCAATTCTTGCCAAAGGTTTTGGTGAATACAACAGAGGACACACTTCTTGCTTCCTCTGTTAGCCCTTCAAGATAGATTAGAGTACAGGTGAAACTTGAAAAATTAGAATGTCATGCAAAAGTTCATTTATTTCAGTAATGCAACTTAAAAGGTGAAACTAATATATGAGATAGACTCATTACATGCAAAGCAAGATAGTTCAAGCCGTGATTTGTCATAATTGTGATGATTATGGCTTACAGCTCATGAAAACCCAAATCCACAATCTCAGACAATTAGAATATTACATGCAATCAATAAAACAAGGATTGTACATAGAACAATATCAGACCTCTGAAAAGTATAAGCATGCATATGTACTCAGTACCTGGTTTGGGCCCCTTTTGTAGCAATTGCTGCCTCAATGCGGCATGGCATGGAAGCTATCAGCCTGTGGCACTGCTGAGGCGTTATGGAAGACCAGGATGCTTCAATAGCAGCCTTCATCTCTTCTGCATTGTTTGGTCTCATGTCTCTCATCTTTCTCTTGGCAATGCCCCATAGATTCTCTATGGGGTTCAGGTCAGGTGAGTTTGCTGGCAAATCAAGCACAGTAATCCCACAGTCATTGAACCAGGTTTTGGTGCTTTTGGCAGTGTGGGCAGATGCCAGGTCCTGCTGGAAAATGAAGTCAGCATCCCCATAAAGCTCGTCTGCAGAAGAAAGCATGAAGTGCTCCAAAATCTCCTGGTAGACAGCTGCGTTGACCCTGGACTTAATGAAGCACAGTGGACCAACACCAGCAGATGACATGGCTCCCCAAATCAATATAGACTGTGGAAACTTCACACTGGACTTCAAGCATCTTGCAGTGTGTGCCTCTCCATTCTTCCTCCAGACTCTGAGTCCTTGATTTCCAAATGAGATGCAAAAGTTGCTCTCATCAGAAAAGAGGACTTTGGACCACTGAGCAACAGACCAGTTCTGTTTTTCTTTAGCCCAGGTAAGACACTTCTGATGTTGTTTGTTGTTCAGGAGCGGCTTGACAAGAGGAATATGACATTTGAAGCCCATGTCCAGGATCCGTCTGTGTGTGGTGGCTCTTGATGCACTGAATCCAGCCTCAGTCCATTCCTTGTGAAAGTCCCCAACACTTTTGAATGGCCTTTTCCTGACAATCCTCTCCAGGCTGCGGTCATCCCTGCTGCTTGTGCACCTTTTTCTTCCACACGTTTCCCTTCCACATAACTTTCTATTAATGTGCTTTGATACATCACTTTGGGAACATCCAACTTCTTTTGCAATTACCTTTTGAGGTTTTCCCTCCTTATGGAGGGTGTCAATGATGGTTTTCTGCACAACTGTCAGGTCAGCAGTCTTTCCAATGATTGTGATTCCTACTGAACCAGACTGAGAGACCATTTAAAGGCTCAGGAACCCTTTGCAGGTGTTATGGCTTAATTAGCTGATTAGAGTGGGACACTTTGAGCCTAGAATATCGAACCTTTTCACAATATTCTAATTTTCTGAGATTGTGGATTTGGGGTTTTCATGAGCTGTAAGCCATGATCATCTCAATTTTGACACATCACGGCTTGAACTATCTTGCTTTGCATGTAAAGAGTCTATCTCATATATTAGGTTCACCTTTTAAGTTGCATTACTGACATAAATGAATTTTGCATGATATTCTAATTTTTTTGAGTTTCACCTGTACAAAACCAATGCCATGGAAATTGATACTACTTATATTGTAAAGCTGCCTATAATAAAATGCCCAGCATACTGCAAGTCTGAATGTACTTCGCTCTCCCTTCCCTTTATCTTTGTGTGAACTAGGGAAATTTCTGAGACATTTACTCACATTACTTTCTTGGCCATGTTCAGCCTCTTTCAGTTGGCTATTGCCTTGGTAGCGGCTCTTCCTCCTGTCCTCCAAGGTCATTCCCCTCCACCATTGTTTCCCAGAAGCTTTGGCAAGCTGTGACAAAAAACAGCAATGCCTTCTCTAGTTTTCCCTTGTTAGAGTCCAAAGAGCTTCTGCCTCTGCAGTGACTGCACAGCCTCTCTTGATTTGGCAAGCAATAGATGAGTGACAGGGAGAAATGAAGCAATGTGAAGTGCGCCACCAAAGCAAATGGCACTGTGTAGCCTCCTACTTTCGACAAAAAGAACCACATTGCTTCTGTAGCACATACAAATATAACTGTTGATTAACATTTTGTACCACACAATCCACACCACTACAAATTATACTATGGTAGTGCATTACCAGATTCAGTTTTTCTGGTCAGTATGGTTTTGGATTCTCAACTGGATTTTTTCCCCAGAAGATAAGAGATGTGACACACTCACCTTGTTCAGCATTAACAGCTTCAACATTTGAAATCAGTGTCCAAAGAGGACAGCTCTGGTGCTGCTTAGGTAGACTTCGCCACCTGCTTCTGAAACAGATGGCTTCTCTAGCCTGCCTCTAAGGGTGCTTAGACTGATCTGCTTTTGCAATCCCTCTTCAGAAATTCTCCAAAATAATTTTCTGCTCACTTCTGGAGAATCATAATAGTTAACACCCATTATTTCTATAAAATGTGCCATTTGTTAAAAGGGCACACGCAGCTATGTTTACCCTGCTTTAGGAGGTGTGTATTAAATTACCAAGACTGGTAAGAGATGGGTGCTCTCAAAAACAGAGGCAATCTTGAGTACAGATACCTGATGAGGTATTTGATAACTCTCATTCAGAGAAGCATGCTGCATATGACTTTTACTGAGCTGGCAAAAGAGATCACTCCAGGTTCTCAAAAAGTGAATGTAATGATGTGTGGTGAACATGGGAAAAACTTTTAAACTGTTCATGTATAGAAAGTGGACTAATATGGACTATTTGCATCTGGACATCAATTTTTAAGTTATAAAATCAACAATCTGTTTCAAGAGGACATCATTAAAGTGGATATGAAACCAGAGTGCTTTAGATGATGAAAGCCTGGATTCTCCCATTTGATAGATTGTCTCTGAGTCAATGGGATTCAGAATCCAGAACTGTACAACCAACAGTATTTCTATAGTAAAATACTATAAGGCCAAGGTACACTGATTTGTGCTAGAATGCTCAGGCAACACCATGATAAAGTCAGCCACTGCATTTGTCACTAGTCTACAAACTGTGTGAGTACAATCATCAGTCTCATTCATTAAATGTTGGCACTAAATATGTGGTTAATGTTGCCGTATTGATAAATTCAGAGACTACCAAAGCTGAGCTGCATTGTTTTGGAGAATATTTTTTGATAACAAGGTGGGGGGGGGGGAGGGAATCCCTAAAACATTTGTTGCAGAAGACTTTTGTGAAATTTTTTAGTATATTGTTCAAATCCATATTCTTCAAATCTTCACCTGCAGCTTTCTTGACTGAGTGATGAGGAGAATGTGTTGTAGAGAGTTTCTATGGGAGACCAGTAGAAACAGTTGAACAGTTGCTAATTGACAACCAAGAGTTCTCAGGGAAGAATTAGAATTAGAATTCCCTTAAAACTAATCTTGAACAACGGGGAAACTAATATACATTTTTTCACATATCCTGTGCCACTGATCAGTCATCTTTTGGAGATCCTTGATTATGAAGTGCCCTCAAATTGCTGTTGAACTTAATGAACACATTGATAGATTTTCCTCCATGACAATTCCTTCAGGTCTTCCAATGGCACATTAATCATCACTGTAACTAAGTCCATCCGCTCTGCTGTTAATTGTGCTCTTTTTCTTTCCTTCTACCCTTTTCAGCATTAGAGCCTTCTCCAGAAAGCTAGGTCTTTGTATAATGTATCTGAAATAATTTTAAGTCTGGTCTTTTGCTTTAAATGGGAACTCCGGTTTGTTTGCTTGTTTTGTTTGACAGTCCATGATATCTTTCGGAGTCTTCTCCAAATCTGGGACATGAGCAAAATTCATAAAATGCTTTTGGGCTGGAAAGCAGACTTCTTCTTGAGCTGTTTATTATCTTCCCTAAACCAGGAAACTCCTCCAAGATAACTATGAATCGACAACAAATAAACATTTCCAGCCCCTTCAACTCCCAGATGGGAAGTATCCTCTTCCCTGGAGTGTACATCAGCCAGGCAGTGGGTATGGTCGAGAAAAGCCTCTAACTTTTCCCACAACCAAAACAGTAAGTCGTAACTTTACATTCTGGCTTTCTCTTATGGATGTATGTTTTCCTGAGAATGGTAGTAACAATGTCCACTGATATTGACTTAGAGTCAGTATCAGGAATTGGATATGCCTAGTTTAATGAAAAGAAGGATTAGGGATGACATTGATAGCAATGTTCCAATATTTGAGAGGCTGCCACAAATAAGAGGGGGTCAATCTATTTTCCAAAGCACCTGAAGGCAGGACAAGAAGCAAGAGGTGGAAACTAATCAAGGAGAGAAGCAACCTAGAACTAAGGAGAAATTTCCTGACACTTAGAACAATTAATTGGTGGAACAACTTGCCTTCATAAGTTGTGGGTACTCCAACAGTGGAGGTTTTAAAGAAGAGATTGGACAACCACTAGTCTGAAATAGTATAGGGTTTCCTGCTTAAGCAGAGGGTTGGACTAGAAGATCTCCAAGGTACCTTCCAACTCTGTTGTTCTGTTAGGGTTCCCTACACTGTAAATGTGGATCAACGCTGAAAGATAATGTGTGTATATTGAGAGGAGAAATATTGAATCTTTGGATAATTGAACTTCTCTCTGCTTTGTCACAAGATCTAGTGCACTCTATTGCCATGCAAGGTGGAAGCAAAATTGCTAAATTTATAAGATCCGGTGAGAATGTGTCAGGATTCAGAATGAACAAAGATGACTAAGAGAGTTAAAATCTGATGTCACAAACGGACCAGCACAAATAACTATGTATAGCACAATCCTATATATATTACTCAGTTTACTTTTAATGTACTGTGTGTCCAATAGATAAATGGAACAACATTTCAAAAATATCTCAGACTTGTGTAGGTTTGAATGTATGTGTGCGTCTCTGTATACATGGGGAGAAACAGTGTCCTTATGTGTATCATCAAATAACATCTGGAAAAACTCATTTATCAAAACTACAACTCTACAGCCTTCTGATTGGTTCTTCTAAACAGTTCAACAATCATGAATGGGATTCTGGGGAAATCCAATATACCTGCAGAGCACCTGATTGCTGAAAGTGGCCACGGGAGAGTTTCATAAGATTAAATCTTCTGCAAACTTGCTTACTCTTTTTTTTAAAGCCACGATGATATTGTTTCAGACTGTTCTGATGTTTTCAGATCTGGACATAAATTGGGATGCTATGAAAACAGAGTTGTTTACACGGAAGGAGATTTATTTGTTTACTTACTTATCCAGCCAAGAGCCGAGTGTGCAGAATGCACTGCCAAACAAAGCTTGGCTAGCTGGTTAATAAGAGACTGCTCTGTCCTGCCCCTTCCCCAAGTTCATGCTACATTCCTCCTTCTTTTTAAAATAAATAATATTAAGGCATTAAGGAATCATCATTGAGATTTAGAACTGCTGTATGTACATGTGTGTCAGTATAGAGAACATTTCAAGTGAAATTGCTGTAAATAGAAGAGAGCTATTTGAGTAAGTCTGTACCTTAATGTGACCCCTGAAAACACCCAGACATAATTTTAATAAGAACCCAGCTACCTTTGTGAATCTGCAACTGCTTATATTATATAGGAAAAGGCAATGGAATTGATGCTTAGTTTTGCCAAGTGCAAAGTCTTCATAATTATGGTCTTATGTTGCTACATTGTTGCACCAAAAGCAAAATGCAGTTTACCTTCTATGTTGTGGGCTTTTAGAAAAACACCATAACCTTGTTTTTCAAAATGTTTACTACAACAGAGATTAAAATGTTTATTCAAAAGTTATATGCTGCAATTCATACTATTTTGTTTAAAGTATATAGGAAAAAGAAAAAGAATGAGATGGAGGGGTATAACATATGTTATTTCACAGCTTTCTTGTCTTCTGGTAGCAAGACCTGGCCATACATAAAATGCAGGTCACAATTTCAGCTAAGGAAATACAGGAAATGTTTCTTGGCATTTCTGCCTTTCTAATTGCTTTCAAGACTCATCCTATCAATGGAGGAAAGCATATGCCTCAGGCAACTGATTTTGGATACCATAAAAGGCAGCAAAAAGTTATCTAAATGTATTGGAGTTTCTTATCAGAAAGTGTGCCTGAGGTGCCAAAGCCTGAGGTGCCAAAGGAACTTGAGCAGCTTTTGAATAAGCCTCTTCTTCTTTCTTTCTTTCTTTCTTTCTTTCTTTCTTTCTTTCTTTCTTTCTTTCTTTCTTTCTTTCTTTCTTTCTTTCTTTCTTTCTTTCTTTCTTAATTTGTGATAGCAGCTCATACCACATTGTCTTAATATGGACTTTGGATGCCACTGTGAAAAATGTCTTGGAATGGTCTACTTTGATCTTCTCTCTTTCTTTCCTAGAGCAGGTTCAGTGGCGTTTCCATTCCCTTCATCCCATTATGTTCTAGCTCATTGCTCTTCTCAGAGGCCAACTGGATTTGATATTACAGGTCAAAAGGGTCCATTTTGACACAGCCAACCAGGGAGCTGAAGCTGTGATAGGGCTGGAGCCCAGACATGTCCCTGTGCTCCACAGTGGATTTGGAAAAGGCTCCGTTGAAGTGGAAAACGCAAGACACGTGAGTCTGTGGGCTCCAATAATTGGAATGAGATGCCATTAGAAGGCAGCAAGGGATCGGGGATTTGATATGTGGTGCAGGCAGTGATATTGAGGGAGAAGCACTTATAGGGTTTTCTGCCTCAAATGTCAGAACAATTTGGATAAACCTGGGTACTCAACAGGGTAGGCATTTGCTGCTCTGCTCAAACTGGAAAACATTCTGAGTAAGCTTTGGTTTTCTCAGTGATAACCAGTCTATTGGACTTGGAAGCTTAACAGTAGCTATAAAAATCAAACAATTCCAACTACTTGCTTAGGCTTCATTACAGTTGAGAATTAGACTAAGAGACACCACAGAAAATGTGAGCTTTGAGTAGCGATTTATAGAAAATAACAGCTGGCATCACAAAGGAATTAGACATGAAATCCAGACATGAAAGGCAGCTAAGGAGAAAGGACAATGTTTTCTAAAAGAGCAAGAGAGCTAGTGAAGTATAGCAAGAATAACTGGTTTACTCACAGAGAGAAAAGTGGATGGGATATAGCTTAGCGAGACTGAAAATATATTGAGAAGATAAGAGCAGGTTAATCCCAGAAACATGGTCTTCTCCTCTTTTGTGTTTGTAGGGACCTCAGTTCATGTCCACAGAGTATGGCTCAAAGTACCGCTTCAACATTCCAGGTCAACCAGGTATAATTTCTATGCATTTAATACAACATAATAGTCACTAGGTTTATGCTACTATTATGCATCAAGCATAATTTTTTTTAGGAGGGGGGGGGACTTGGATTATCACAACATCTGAAACTACCCATGGTGGTTTTTATATCAGTACACCTCTCCCTTTGAAACTCATATCCCGTTCTCTAAATATTAAATTCCTAAATCAATATTTTAAAATGTAAAATTATAGTTTGAATTAGAACTCATGAAGCTTCAGTAGGATAATTTGATTTAATCAAGTCACTCTTTGAAAAACTATTGCTCCACAAAACACTATATATGTCACATTTAATTCTTAGGTTGGAGTAGCTAAACCATTTCACCTTAGCTCGGTCTTTGGCCCTTCAGGATTGCCTTTCACAGGCTTATTCCACATCAGTTTACTTTGGAACACCCCTCTCCCAGATCCTGCTTTGCTGTCTTAAAATGATAAGGCAGGGAAGTACTGAGAGGGTTAGAATGAGGCACACCAGAAGTATAGAAGAAAAGTGTCTACTTTTAGCAGGGTCATCCAAGGTGTAAAGGTCATCCCAGCTGATCAACTAAAACAAGCAAGGGATTATATCAGGCAGCAGTGATATAAGATGTTGGAAGCAATGGTAACTTTAGTGACAACAGCAATGGTAAGGCACTCCTACATTTTAGCATGCTCACATTTTGTCAAGATAATTCCATGGATAGACATGATGAAAGGGATTGATAAAAGAGTGCTGGATCAAGTCAGATGGCATCCAGGTGTGATGTACTTCAGTTAAAGCCTTTGAGGTGTCTATTGGCTGATGCAGCCATGCAGAAAAAGAAAATCCAAAGCTGTAAAGGCCAAATTATGGTGGCAACATGGAGTGTAAGTAGCATGAACACAAGAAAGCATAACACAATGAAAGAGGAAATGAATCTTAGGCATCAAGCACTTGAAATGTACTGGAAGGAGATGCTTTCAATCAGAAGATAATACAGCAGAAACATTTCTCTTGTAACAAGAGAAGAGAGCAAAGATACCGGAAAGAATCTTAATACAGAATTTCAGATAGCTGTTAGAAAACCCAAACAGTATTATAACAACATTTGGAAGACATCAGAGATGGAAACAGATTTAGTCTTCCAAAAATTATCCAAATTCAGAAGGAATTCACTTGCCATGATATTTTGCATCAACAAAGATCATAACCAAGCAGGCAATGGTTTCCCTATGATACTGTTTGGAAACAAATGTTGGAGTTTGAAGAAACAGTACAGAAAAAGTATTTAGGCTTTTGAACTTTGGGGAAGACTTTTTAGAATCCTCTGAGTGCCACACATCATTCATAGAATAAATCAATCAATGTGGATTCTTACTTGAAGCACAACTGACTAAGTTCAAATTATAATATTTTGGTTCATTATGTTATCTTTGGCCCAAAGATTCAATTTCCTTGAAGAGCCCATAATGTTGATAAAAATGGAAGGAAGAAGAAGACAATCAATATGACAACAGCAGTTGGTACGCTGTTGGAAGACTTGAAGGGTTAGGTATGGACAGATTATCCTGGAGAAGTCTATCTATGAGGTCACTAAGAATCGACACCAATTTTATGTCACATAATTAATCACTAAGAGCCAGATAAGAATCTACCAGCCAATACTATTGTTTTCCATAACCAATACAGTAATTTCACAACTGTTAGAAAGAAAACAATTGAGATTATTAAACAGATATTTGGTCAATTATTTTGTTTCGTTTTGTTTGGAGAGGGTTGTCTTTTATTGTTTTTATTTTGTCCTATGGTGATTTTTAGTATTTAGTTTACATTTTTTTTAAAATGATGGAGTTGCTTAGTTATTAATTTAAATTTGAACATCAGAGAAATTGAACTGGGCAACATTTTTAAACAACATCTCAGGAGCGAACTTGTGGACGATTTCTGGAAAATTATTTTTCCTGGGACAATTTCATGTACGAATGCCGTCATAATGCTCAAGTCCCCGCCCTGTCTAAAAAGAACTTATTATTTACAGGTAGCAGTAATGCAAAATGAACTGGAGCAACATTTTTTCTGGATTTCTGCTATGGAATTTTGCAGTTTTTTTAAGAATGACATCCTTTTTTATGTAGCTTTCCTATAATATATATTATATATATATATATATTATATATATATAATAATAATAATAATAATATATATATATATATAATATATAATATATATTATATATATAATATATATAATATATTATATATTATATAATATATATTATATATATAATATATAATAATTATATAATATATATTTATATAATATATATAATAATTAATATATATAATATATATAATAAATAATATATATAATATTTATATAATATATATAATAATTATATAATATATATAATTATATAATATATATTATATATAATATATATAATAATATATAATATATATAATAATAATATATATATATATATATATATATTATATATAATATATATAATATTATATTATATATAATATAATATTGGACCAGATGGAATATGTGCCTACTTCTTAAGAAAGCTATCCACTGCCATAGCCAAACCTCTAAGCATAATCTTTGAAAAAATCTTTCAGGACCAGCTCCTTGCCTAACCTATGGTCACAAGCCACAGTCATCCCCATCTTCAAAAAAGGGAGACCCAAGCCTAGTTGAAAATTACAGGCCAATCTCCTTATACTGCGCCACCTGTAAAGTCATGTGAATCAATTATTAACCAATCCATCATCCTCCACTTAGAGACAAACAACCTACCAGCCAATACTATTGTTTTCCATAACCAATACAGTAATTTCACAACTGTTAGAAAGAAACAATTGAGATTATTAAACAGATATTTCAATAATTATTTTATTTCTGTTTTGTTTGGAGAGGGTTGTCTTTTATTGTTTTTATTTCTTGTCCTATGGTGATTTTAGCATTTAAGCCATACATTTTTTTAAAATGATGGAGTTGCTTACATAATTTAAATTTGAACATCAGAGAAATTGAACTGGGCAACATTTTTTAAACAACATCTCAAGAACTGTGACGTACTTGGAAAATTATTTCTTTCCTGGGACAATTTCTCACAGGATGAATGTTACATATAAATGCTCAAGTCCTTGCCCTGTCTAAAAAAGAACTTCACATTACAGGTAGCAGTAATGCAAAATGCATGCATCTATTTTGAGGAACATTTCTGCATACTCTGGATTTCTGCTATGGAATTTTGTAGTTTTTTTTAAAAAGCATCCTTTTTTATGTAGCTTGCCTATAATATGTGTCATATAGAGCAACTGATAGGCATATTGAATATATTAAGAGCAACATATCTTTGAGTTAGGGGATTGGGTGCAACTCCAAAGGTTTTGTAAGCACAGTGTATCATCTCCCTCTTTCCTTCCTTGATTTTACTGTTGGGTAAGATGAAAGGGGGTTGAGGAAATAGCAAATTATAACAGCCAAGCTGTTATAATATGTTTGTATAGAAAATGAAGCCATTTTAACCACAATTATTGGCTAGGCATCGCCTCCAGGATCAGAGTAAAAGGAAACCTCTGAATAGCAGTTAAAGAGGAAAAGTATCCAGAAAAGGAGAGTACTATATAAGCATTAGGCTCTTTTAAACTTAATATTCAAAGCTAGGGCTCTCACAAGGTTTTGCATGACTCACTGGTGTTAATTTGTGAGAAATGAACAGATCAGTCCAGCTTCCCAAGATGTTTTTAAAGTCGTCTACTGCATATGCTCCTTTCCCCCCCTCAGTGAACATCTTTATTTTTCTCTCCATACAGATTTCCTGCAAAAGAAAACAATTGGAGCCAAAGAAGAGTCAGGATTTACTGAAGGCTGCCTTGCTAACCCCATTGTGGAGAAACTAGCATCTCAGGTCCTCCCAGTAGTTTTGGTTTCTTCAGCTGTTCTTCCCAAGGGTCAGATGAAGCATCATGTTAAAAATGCTGAAAAGCAGACTGAAAAGCAGGCAAAATGGGGCCCTTCCTCTCCAGTTTTTCTTGAGATTCAACAATTGCTCTCCCTCAACACATGGGCTCCATTTCTGCAGGAAGGGCTAAAAAATGAAGATGGTGGCCACAACCATGTGATCAAAGTCCACCCTTTTAAATCACAAGGCACATAAAAATGGGCCTGGCATGGTTGTAGCCACCATCTTAACTTTTTGACCATCTCCAGCAAGGACTCCTGTTTGCTATAGGAGCGGGACAATTTGTGAAACAAAAGAGAAAGCAGGAATCTCACATTCCAGTTTTATCCATCCCAACAGATGGATAATGGTGAAAACAGAAACAGTACAAAAGGGATATTGAAATAACTTGAACAAAACATATATAACAATATTTTTAAAATGGATAATTTGGGTCCATTTTAAATAGTTCAGCAAATATCTAAAAGAGAATAAATTCAAGTTACAGAAAGAAGTTGTCAAATTAGTCTAACTCTAAAAATATCTGTTTATGGAACTCAGATATCAAATTCAAGAATATTGCTTTCATGAGCATAAGAATAATTAGTTACAAGGCACAGCATCATTTTAGAAACATGTAGCAACTGTTTTATCTCTATTGGGAATGAAAGTAAATGAATAAGAAAAATCTCCATTAAAGGAAAAGTATGGCACAGAATTATTTTACCTTATGGAATTAATGAGTGTTTTGCAAAATCAATTGAGGTTGAGAGCAGTTCTTTGATTTGTAGTACAAAAGGGATTGTGAGCTGCATGAGAGATATGTTTAAATCAAGGATAAGTACCGAATATCTTCATTTAAACCCTTGGGCTAAGACTGTTGAGTAGTGGTATACCATGACATGGTATTCTATTGCCCACAAGCATAAATCTGAGAGGTTGTAAAATTATTCACATGTTCGCTTTGACCTACAAGATAATAAATAAACCAGCACAATGACAAAAGAAGGCCAGCAAGCAGATATTCTTGGTCTTAGAACTGTGACAAATTTGCTGTGTTCTGATTGGCTTCCCTTAGAGCTTTCTCTCTAAAAGCCAAAAAAGTGTGGTGTGGGTGACTTTTTTTTCCTGAAACCTGACGAAGGCAAGAGGGTTAATGCCTTCCCCTGCACATTGCAGTCTAATTTGTCTCCTCTTCAATCAGGGTTTGTATGTATATAGATCCTATCTTAGCTGCCCATTTTACAAACCTGACTTCAGGCTGCAAACAATAAGCAAGCGAGCAAACAAACTTGATTTTGGGCAGCAAACAACAAACAAGTCATAAAATAGACAATATTAAAAAGCACAATTTAAAAAAAAAATATTATTAAAACATTAGGAGAGGGCATATGTGATATTAAGGCCATCTCTCTTTAAAATAAAGTGCATTAGAATTCTGAAAATGTAAATAACATCCAGCTTGCTTGACCCATAATCTCAATGTTTGTTCCTTATTGTTAGAAAAATTCCAGAATCTCTGTAGAATTATGTTTTTCTTTTCCGATAAGTTTTTATAAATGCTCTTGTTTCTATTATACCAATGTGCCTACGGCCCTCCAATGTTGTCTGCTAACTCCTACCCTACTAGACTTTTTATTACAAATAAATTTCAAATATTTTCATTAAGCAAAAAATAATTGCCAGCTCCCAGGATTATTTTGGTTTTCTCCAAATATATATCTTTCCTATATTTCTTCTATAAAAATTGGATGGCTGCAGCCTTGGATTATTTTAGAATATGCCTACCTGCCAGTAATAGGTCCAAGGTTTGCTAAAGTAGCATACAGGAGCCAAAGCTTGAGAAGGGAAAGGTAGCATTCTAATAATTTAATACTTTCTAGCTTGTTATATCATTCAGGAGCTATTTTTGCCAGCAAATTTTTCAAGGGTACAAATTGCAACAAATCAGGACACAAATTCCTAGGGTGAAAGTTCCAGAATATTATTTTGTGTAGAGTTCCCCATACAAATAGCAAACTCATTTTCTTTATCCATATGTGGCTAAAAGAGTATCTTCCTTGTAGAAGAGAAGCTTGGGGGAACCCCTAGGTTTGAAGACATACAAAAACCCTTTATGGAAAAAAAAGAAGAAGAAAGGTGCCAGCTAAGATCAATAAAATTTGAGCATGCTTATTTGGCTTGAAATCCTGGCTGGGGGAAACAACCTAATGGAATGGAGTACTGTGGAAACGGGTATATCAGATCTGTCTGGAAACTTAAATACATGAAATGCCATTGTTATAATTACTACTTATGCCTTTCCCATAATAATAATGCTAGTAATAATAATTACTACTACTTACACCCCACCATAGCTGATCCAGATACCACCAGTATTAGTTCAGATAATTAGATAGTATTAGTAGGGTCTCCTATTAACCTGGCTCCTTGGTTTTTCCCCCCCAACATAGTAAAAGCTACATTAAAATAACTGTTATATCCAATCTGCTTTCTCTCTCTCTAGGTCTAAATATTGCTTTTCATTTGTTTTGCTTTGTAGGACAGCAATCCTGGAATCAGCATTATGAAAGCAGATTATATACCATCTTCTGTTCCACATGTAAGAAGTGCACCTGCTGGCATGGATGGGGCTGGATGAACAAATATTATTTCCATTTTATTCTTCAATATCTACCCCTGTATATGTATACGTATGTACCACACATCTTTATTTATTTTTTTCTTCCTGAAAGGGGGATGAATTTCTACCAGTCCTTTCCAAAGGCTCTGAGCGGGGCTCTGGATTTAGTCGGCAGAAGGATCTTCGCCTTGGTTCTTCAGTAAGTGACAATTCGGTGTTGACAGAACAGGTTTTTTCTCTCATTTCATTTTTCTCTGCTTTGAACTTCTGCTTTTGTACACAGGAGAAATGTGTCCAAAATTCTTCACAGCTATTTCCGAATTATCCTTATGTTTGTAATTCTTCTCTCTGTTACCTTTCTCTCCCTGCTTTCATTTCCCCCTTTTGTCTGTCCTTCTACATTTTTCTCTCGTTTTTCCCTATCAGCATCTACAAATAGATACCTCTCTTTTCTCCACTTCTTCCTCGTGTATGGGCCTCCCAAACTCCCTTATACTTGTTTAGTCATTTATCTGTTCACCTTCCATTACCTTTCCTATCTTGATTCCTATTTTCTTTGTTGCTTGCTTCTGCTATACTTCACCAACTCTTCTAAATCTTGTTTGTTATGGTCCTCATTTCACAGGGAGCTCTACCCATTGCAGAAGCATCTGGGCCGCTGAGCCATTCTCAGTTCCAAGGCCATCAGCGACAGCCTCAAACACAAACCAATCTTCTAGGACGAGAGTATGTGGGCAACAAGGTATGATGGATGCAGTGGTGGGATTCATTTTTTTTTACTACCAGTTCTGTGAGTGTGGCTTGGTGGGTGTGGCAGGGGAAGGTTACTGCAAAAACCCATTCCCTCCCTACCCCACTAACCTGCTTTCCAGCTCCATTCTCCTGTGCAGGGCAACCAAAGAAGACCCAGCTGATCAGCTGGGACTCAGGAGGAAGAGAATAGATGGGGATAGGGGCAATCAGAGGTGGTTTTGCCAGTTCTCCAAACTACACAAAATTTCCGCTACCGGTTCTCCAGAACTGGTCAGAACCTGCTGAATACCACCTCTGGTTGGATGTATAATATGGGAGTTATTTTGGGATCTTACAACTGTTTTCATAATCACATATTTCTTGTTCACTTCTTGAGGAATCAAGCCCTTAGTCCTGCTTTCATGCCTTTCTCCATATAGGAGCCATCGGGATTCAGCACCAACAACCTTAATTATGTGATACCTGTGTATGATCCAAATCTGCCCAACAGGTTTTTGACTAGCTATAATTCCAAGTAAGTTTGATAGTTGCTTACCATCCATATTAGGATAGTAACATTCAGAGAACCAGTTTGGTCTACTGGTTAAGGCACCAGGCTAGAAACCAGGAGACTGTGAGTCCTAGTTCTAACTTAGGCATGAAAGCCAGCTTGGTGACTTTGGGCTAGTAGTTCTCCCTCTGCTCATTCAATGCCTGTCACAATTGGTTAATCCAATAAAAGCAGATCCTGAACTTGCAGGAAAACACTAGGAAAGGGGAAAAGATAGTAACATTCCTAAGCTATGATTTTTCTCTTAAAGCATATTTTTTTCTATTTGCATAGGTGGCTTTGATTCTTTTATCTATATGGACCAAGTTATTTGAAGCAAAGACTTTGGAGGATGGATAGTGGAAGCAGAGGGCAGAAAAAAGTAGTGGACCTGCTATTTGTAGGGAAAAAATAAATATCCATACCCTAGTGTAAACTCTCAAATTGCACATCTGCAGTGCCAGAGGCAAGCAGTGCCAGAGTAAAGACATATCTCTGATTTATATTTTTGAGATCACAAGAAGCAGTTGCCGAATCTGCCAGGCTTAATCATCTTTCTCTTTATCAGATTTTATGAAACCATTCCAAAGGGAGTGGACAGGGAGGGCTGGACCCGAGGGGGCATCCAGCCTCAACAAGCAGGTGGCTTTGCTACGAACAACCACGGCACTGACTTAGGAAGTGATCCTAATGCTACAGAGACCTTGAGGACTGTTCATCCCCATGTTGGCAGGTGATATCATAGTGGCAGGGCTGTTTCTTTTTCTTTTGCTCCATCAAGTCAATTCTGGTGCCCGTTGCCATTTCATCTCCTTCCCTTGGGTGCCTTCTACCCTTATTTATTTATTTGTTTGTTTGTTTGTTTGTTTATTTAGTTAGTGAGTGAGTTATGTATTTATTTATGTATTTATGTATTTATGTATTTATTTTGTTTTCCAATGCTTGTCCTCTGCCATTATAGGACAATCACAACTGTTGATCCATTCTATCGCGATTCTCCCCATGATCGTCACTTTGCTGCCCTTCATCAGACAACCGTCCCCAATTAAGTAAGTAACTTGGTCCATTGCATCTTAAGGCACTCCAAAAGCAGGGCAAAATATGACAGTATTATCAGGTTAAGAAATGTAAGTTTATAGTAGTACACTGTATGAATTTAATTCAACTACTGCTGACAAACTAAAGCTCAGTTTAGTGCCTCCTATGTCTACTCAAGTTTTTTCCAGTTTCAGGAACAAAAAATACAGATACTTGATATTTCTCTCTCACACACAGAGAGCAAAACGACACAGAACAATCAAGCCATTTTCCCTTTTGAAGAAATGTTTTAGGAACTTGCTACAGGTCAATGTTGCAGGGGAGGGAATCTCACAAGTCATCAGTGGAGACTATTTTTACAGTCATGTCATCCTTATTTTTCTTTTACACCTAAAATCTTATCCTAATTTAATATGCTTGCCTATTTCCAGCCTCTGTTCAGAAGTGAAAAGCACAGTGATGTCTTTGGACTTCAAGGAACCACCCTGCATGCTAAGGAAAGAGCATCACTAATTGTACTGTCATAACGAATCTGTTTTATTTTATATGGTATTGTTTTAAATAAATTAAGACACATATTCGAGCTATGTCTCCTGTCCTAGATTAGTACCTTGAAACAGGGATTAAATTTTTTGGGAGGGATACTTATGGTTTTTATGGAATTTCTGCAGCTCTATAGCTGTACAAACCTTGTGACATAATGTGAGTATCTGACTGGCTGAGATCTCTTTATATCTCTCTAACCACAGAATAAAGATACCAAGACGTAAGGGCCTGTCCTCATTACACTGCTTTCATTTCATCCTTGATTCACAGTAGAAGCAGCTTAAATTTATATTTAGCTCTTCCAATTTTGAAGTGATACTTTCCACCTTCTGGGACAAGTTTTGTTGTGACTGTATATTTTCATGCTTTCTCGGTTACATGGTTGATAGTACAGCTGGATTTGTCCAGTTCATTTGGCCAATTCAGGTTCCTGTGAACATAACCTCTTACCTCTGATTGTTGGGCATGGCCCTCCATTGGCACTTTGATTTGGAACCCAGCAGGGATGGGATTCAAATTTCTTAACAACCGGTTCTGTGGGCGTGGCTTAATTTGTGGGTGTGGCTTGGGGGGTCATGTGACTGGGGTGAGAGTGGCTTGTGGATTGGGCGTGGCTATGTGGTCATGTGACTGGGGTGGGCATGGCCATGTGGCTGGCAACCCAAATTTAAGTGGTCCTCACTGAATGACCAGGTGCTCACTTAGTGGCCAATTGCTTAGAAAGTGCTTTTTGCCAGTTTCCAAGGCCTAGGGAAGCCCTGGCAAGGCCCAGGCAGGTGGCCATGTGGCTGGCAACCCAAATGTAAGTGGTCCTCACTTAATGACCAGGTGCTCGCTTAGTGGCTAATTGCTTAGCATGATATAAGGATTAAAAAACCATTTTATCTATTGGACTGGACGGAGTTTGTGCCTACTTCTTAAAAAAGCTATCCACTGCCATAGCTGAACCTCTAAGCATAATCGTTGAAAAATCTTTCAGGACCAGCTCCTTGCCAAATCTATGGTCACTAGCCACAGTCATTCCCATCTTCAAAAAGGGAGACCCCAGCCTAGTTGAAAATTACAGACCAATCTCTTTATGCTGTGTCACCTGTAAAGTCATGGAATCAATTATTAACCAATCCATTATCCTCCACTTAGAGACAAACAACCTACTCTCTAACAAACAGTTTGGTTTCAGAAGGAAACTGTCCTGTAACCTGCAACTCTTGCACTGTAAAAACATATGGACTACACAACTTGATCAGGGCAAAGCAGTTGACACAATTTACATCGACTTCTGTAAAGCCTTTGATTCAGTGGTACACGACAAACTACTCCTAAAACTAAGATCTTATGGTATCTCTGGAAACCTGCATAACTGGATAGAAGCATTCCTGTCAAACAGGCAACAAATGGTCAAAATTGGGAGTGTCCTATCAAATCCTGTCAACAGTGGTGTCCCCCAAGGCAGTGTTCTAGGACCAACTCTCTTCATACTCTATATCAATGACCTCTGTGATTATGTTAAGAGCAACTGCGTTCTTTTAGCTGACGATGTAAAGCTATTCAACACCACTGACAATACTGCTACCCTTCAAAAAGACCTCGACTATGTGTCAGAATGGTCAAACAAATGGCAACTTCAAATCTCAACAAAAAAATGCTCTATCTTACATATTGGCAAAAAATATATATCAAAAAATAAAATACAAGCTAAATAGTCAAGACCTTGTTGATGATCCAAACTCTGTCAAGGACCTTGGAGTACTCATATCAAATGATCTAAGTGCTAGAGCCCACTGTAACTACATAGCCAAAAAGGCATTAAGAGTTGTTAACCTAATCCTGTGTAGCTTTTTCTCTGGTAATATCACTCTACTAACTAGAGCATATAAAACATTTGCTAGACCAATACTTGAATACAGCTCATCAGTCTGGAACCTGCATTACATATCTGATATTAATACAATTGAGAAAGTCCAGAAATATTTTATGAGAAGAATCCTCCACTCCTCTACTCGTAGCAGAATACCTTATGCTACCAGACTTGAAATTTTAGACCTAGACAACCTAGAACTACGCCGCCTTCGGTTCGATCTAAGTATAGTATATAAAATTATATATTACAATGTCCTACCTATCAATGAATACTTCAGCTTCAACCAAAACAATACAAGAGCACTAAATAGATACAAACTCAAGGTAAACCGCACCAAACTTGATTGCAGGAAATACGACTTCAGCAACAGAGTGGTCAATGTCTGGAATACTCTACCTGACTCTGTGGTTTCTTCCCCAAACCCCAAAATCTTCAACATTAGTTTGTCTACTATTGACCTCACCCCCTTCCTAAGAGGAGGCGTGCATAAGCGCACCAAAACGTGCCTAACGTCCCTGTCTTATTGTTTCTTTTTTTTCTTATCCATATCCATTTCATATATTTATAACCATGTTTATACTTATACCTGTTATCCAAAAATTGTTTGACAAATAAATAAAATAAAATTAATGCAAATTGGAAAGGAAAGACTGCAGAGATTGTGCACAAGTGATTTGTACCAACCAATACACTATGTAACTGAAGATGGTTTATGTTTTATGTGTTTGTTTATGTTTTAAAAAAATAAAACACTTTTATTTAAAAAAAATAATTTATGTATGCATGCAACTTCTTGTTACATTGATGTTGCTATATATTGATTTAAGCAGAAACAGATAATGTATAACATCAATGTAACAAGAAGTTGCCTGTCTCCCTTTTGGTAAGTTGCTTTTTTATTTATGTATTATTATTTTTTACCATCTGTTTTTGTTTTTATTAATCATAAAAACAAAACAGATACTAAAGAAATAAACACATAAATAAAAAATATTTTACTATTCATCTTGATGTTTTTTTCTCCTTTGCTTAAAGAAACATCAAGATGAATAGTAAAATAATTTTTATTTATGTGTTTATTTATTTCTTTAATATCTGTTTTGTTTTTATGATTAATAAAAATAAAAACAGATAGTAAAAAAATAGATAAATACATAAATATAAAAAAGCATCTTACCAAAAAGGAGACAGGCAAGTTGGCTAGCCAACTATGCGGGGTCCTCCTCAGTCTTCTTGCTTGCTGCAGCGTGGCCCGCCGGCCCATGAGTCGGCTCTCGACTGGGCTGGCAGCAGAGGTGGCAGGAGGAGGTAGGGGACCGGGCCAGCAGCAGGAGTTGCTGCTTTGCCTCCTCACTACCAATCGCTACCGACTCCTGGGCCAGCCGGCTGCAAGGCAGCAACAATGGAGGGCCACGGGTGAGTGAAGATGGGGGCGGGCAAGGCAGGGAGCGTCAGCAAGGGCGGTCGACCAGGACTGGTGGCGGTAGGTAGGCGACTGGGTTGGAGGGTCGTACTTACCGATCTGCGTATTTGGAGGCCGGCGGTGGGGTAGGCAGTCCAGGCAGGCAAGGACGGCTAGCGGCGGTGGCGGGAGGCATGCAGGGCAAGGCAGGCCGGCCGGGCGAGGATGGTTAGCGGAAGTGGTGACTGGGGCTTGCGGCTTGCCCACAGTCAGCAGGGTGGCAGAAGGCAGGCAGGGATGGACAGCTGGCTAGCTGACTGACTTGGCGGCGGCTGCTGCTGCTGCTGCTGGTGTGAGCGATGGCACCGTGCGGGTAATTTTTTTGTAATTAGTGCACATGTGCTATAAGAAGGGGCAGGGCAGGGAGGGCAGGGGAGAATGAGAAAGGGATTTTTGCGCATGCACAGTAAAAAAAACCCATTTTTTTAAAAAAAACACAGTTTTTTTTTTTACTTTGGAGCGGCGGATAGGGGCAGGGGCCGGGGCAGCGAAGGGAGGGGTGGGCAGGAGAGAATGAGGAAGGGATTTTCACGCATGCGCAGTAATAAAAACCGGTTTTTGGCCTGTAGAAGCAGCGGAGAGGGCCGGGGCCAAGCAGGGGTCTGTTTTACCGGTTCTTATAACTACCAGTGATGTTAACAACCGGTTCTATAGAACCAGTGTGAACTGGTAGAAACCCACCCCTGGAACCCAGGACACATGAGTTTCTGCATACCCTAAAGAATGCTAGATCTACAGTCTCTCCCCCCCCAAAGGCCAATTGATAGGTCAAAGAGGAGTGTTTTGTGTACTGGAAGGTAGCACCTCCAATACTTGCTATCCTTCTTTGACATATCAGTTGGACTATTTTGAAAAGAAGCCACCTGTGTTTAAAAACAACGATTGGCAGGGGACAGGCATGGAGCACTTCTATATCTCTGAGCCACCAACCCAGTAATTTTGAAGCTAGCTAAACCCTCCATCCTAGATCCCTATCTTCACTTGTCTCAATACATATTAAGAGGTAATTGATTGTTGCTTTTCCCAATGGCAAGTTAAGCTTGGTAGGAGAGGAGACGAAGCCATGAAAAAAAAAACATCAATCATTTTGTTTAACTTTAAAAGTAGTACTTGATCTTGTGATGGAGGCATACTAGGGCTTGGCAGTTAGGGCTGCACAGATTATGCCAACATATATTTTGCTAGCTCAAGAACTGGAAAAAATGTGCATGAATGTAAATCAAAAGAAGAGCACTTAGTATGTATCTGCCACTTGCAACATGCCTGGATGTTCTGGTTTGGGAAATATTTTCTTTTTTACTTCCAAACATGCCATATATTTGCCCAATCTTTTCTAAAATCTGTTAGGGAAGATCAATAGAATAGAACAGAATTCTTTATTGGCCAAGTGTGATTGGACTTGGTGAATACGCTCTCAGTGTACATAAAAGAAAAGATGCATTCGTCAAGAATCATAAGGTAGAATACTTAATAATAGTCATAGGGTACTATTCAATAACTAAGATATTGAATATCTTATATGTAATATTCAATATCTAAGATAAAAGTGCCACCTGTTTGTGACGTACTTCCTATATTATTCTTACCCACTATGTGTTCTATTCGGTTTAGACTTTATTATTTATAAATCTTGGTCTTTAGTATAGTGTGAGTCACAACCCTAACCATTGAGTAGGTGGTGCTTGTGACCTAGTCACATATGTGTCACAAAACCAGAAAGAAATGGCTTGCAGACATCCAGATTCTCTTTTGGGAGATTTCTCCTATCATCCTTCTTCTACCCTGAAGGCCTTCATTTCTCATTGTAGTGAAATGGTAGTTCCATTCTGCTAAAAGTAAAAAGTGATGGAATATTAGAGCTAATGCAATATGCCTTTACATGTTGAACCTAATCTGTGATCCATTGGACCATTGTCTGAGAGAAAGATAATGCAGTCTGATGTGACCAGAAGGAACATTAAATGCTAAGCCAAGCACATTTTTTTACCTCAATGTTGGATGGTCCTGTGATCATCTAAAAAGAGTATACAATTATTTTTCATAAGCAGAAAAATAAATGTAGTGGCAAATGCACTTCAATAATACATCAGTATTTACTAATCTAAACAAATGACCAGAATTACCATGGGTAGGCAAAAAAGCAGTGAGAGCAGGAGTTACTTCCAACTTCCTGCTGGTTTCGTCCATTGAGTTTCCTTGTGGGAAGCTGGCAGCAAGCATCAGAAATCACAATCACTTGACTGCAGGGATGCTACAACATCCACAGTTTTGCAAATATTGTCTGAATATTGTGGAAATTTCAATTCAGGAGAAATGAGTCTTGGCTTTTTTTTTTAAAGTTAGCAGATTTTAAATAACTTGATTTAAGAATTGTTGCAATTTAATGCACCGTTTCAGCTAACTTAAGGGACAAACAGACAAACAGATAAACACAAGAGTTTTAGTAGTATATAGATTCATTGAGGTGCTAAGGATATAACTCCCTGATCTCAATCATACATATGTACAGCATATAGAGGTAGAAGGATCTCTTGTCCACCTGCAGGGTATTCCTCTTTGTGATACACAAACTGACTAACCTGCCTATAGAGTTAAGAAGACTTTGTTGATTTCAGATTTGATGTAGTAAACATTCAGAAGCTGCAGAAAGCACATCTGGAATTAGAATTCCTTCTAATTTTGTTGTTGTTGTTGTTATTCTTAGGAAAAATTTACCTCTTGAAGACTTGAAAACTAAAGACACAGAAATGCTAGCCACACTATCTTGTGTGCTGTATTATTCCTTTGCAGCATGGAACAGACACTGTGGCTTACTTTACCAGTTAATGTAATGCACACCAATTCTCCTTTTGTACTCAGTTTTCTGTCCAGTAATAATAGCTGCCATATTGTACTCTCTTTTTTATTTCCATTTCTCACATTTCTCCCAGTGGATGACTTTTCACTCTGGTGTATGTTTCATGAGCTGGTAGTATTGCTGCTGCTTTACTGGAAAACATAGAGCAGCTATATGTTCAATGTGGAGGTCATCTGCCATCTAATCAATTTTTCATCGGACCTTGGATTAAGATAACACATTACTCCAACTGGAGAAAGGAGAAATGGCTTGCAATGGTTGCACCTTTTGCCTAGCCAGTCCCATGTTCTTGTTTTAGAAGTTATCTTTTTTGCATCTCGGTATATGTAAAAGCTGGGTTAGGTTGTTTGTATGAGGTCTTCTGAAATTAGAAAAGAAAGCACTCTGCACGTCTATTTAAAACAACCCAGTCTCCATTAAGGTTATGCCTCAGCTGTTTTTGTTGTCTCAAAATGTTTTTAATATTCTTTTTTTTTTTTAGCTTCAGGAACCATTCTTATGACTTTTTGTTTTTGTTTTGAATATTTCTTTAAGAATTGTAAGGCTTTGCGAGAAGTTTATATTGCTTATTATCTAATGCTGCCACTTTCTTAATGAAACTGTAAGATAAATTCCATCTGCTGTATCATTATTGCAAGAAAAGGAAAGCATTGCTACTCACTTATCATGTGTCAGCTAGCTCATAGCCACACCTTCACCGTGTTGACTTTATCATCTTTTCATACACCTTGCAAAAATGTACTCTTTGCTATGCTGTTTTGTCTGAGATACACTCTCTGCTTTTTCCCTCCCACTGAATATCTGTGTTTGTATTTTCCCAGATGGATTAGCTGTATTTTCTGAAGATAAGCAGTCCATGCTGTCACTAAAAGAGTAGGGGGTTATTGTCCAAAATTGTGTTTTTGTCCAGCATGCAGTGAGTGGACAGGCTGGTGTTTTCCATTTTGGTAAAAACCTTGTATAAGAGTAATACGGTGATGCTATGGTTATCTACAGAATGGATATTTGATGTGTGATTATATTGTTGATGGCAATGTTAGAGCCTAAAAAGGAACATGGACATGTGGATCAGCTCTATATTATTAACTGGCAATTGACTCAACAGAGAGATGCAGGCATATAATTGTGGAAAAAGAATCCACATCACCTTTTCCCAACCATCTGGAGTGAAATAAATGCAGAGTGGGTGTCACAATGGTGTGTGTGTGTGTGTGTGTGTGTATTTGTTTTCTGAGGTTTTCGCGGGTATTTATATGCGGATCTTTGGTTATTCGGGTTTTCTCCCACGTAAAATTGAAAGTATCTTGGCGACGTTTCGACGAAATCTCATTCGTCATCTTCAGGCTTGTGGGGATTGGTACCAAAATAACTAGCACATTGGTGGGGATAGGCTGAAAGCTCCTGGGGATGGGTGAACTGATTGAGATAGGTATCTCTTTGGGTATAGTCTTCTCAGAGTATAATCTATGATAGAAAAGTTAATTCAGAAATGAATCAATTGCTCATTTCTGTAGGAGTTAATTAAGGATCTCCAGCATTTGTTTCAGTTGCTGAATATGCATGTGCCATCACTGCTGACATTCATTTATGGTTATGATCTGCTACTATTACATGTTAGGTGGATGTAAAGATATTCGCTTAATTTTCCATAAGTGAAGGTAATGTTTCCCAAAGAAGCACCTATTTGAGGTTACTGATTCATTACTTACAACCCTAGGCAAGAAGACTTATAATGCAGCTTTGCTTCACTATTCATTTCATTTGCTGGGTTATGGTAGTTCCATTTCTTTATGTTAGTACAGCAGATACTGTAGACTTCTAGCAATCTCTCTAAATGTTGTAGCAGCAGCTCTACAGCTATATAAGTAATTTATGTGTTGGTATCTGTAATAGTGTTTTCCTGTATTAAGGCAGCAAGACTAGAGGCCAGTGTTTATGTTACAGCGGATGGTTCACGCTAAAATCATAGTAAGAACTATGTCATGCACAGTAGGCTGTAAATATTGCCTTTTTCCAGATTATTGAAGCAGGTAGAAAAGCTTTGTCAAGATTGGTTAAGCAGAGTACTATGTCAAGTCAGTCCATGTGGAAATCTGAATGTGCTCTTGATGGGTATGTACAACATCCTTGGTGTATTTTTAGAGGGAAGGATGCAGGAGTGTCCACAGGCAGAAGCAAAAAAGTCAAGATGGTGGCCAGAACTATATAATTGAAAACTCACCTTTTATATGTGTTGTGACATAAAGGGTAGCACGTTGATTGCATACTTTGCAGCTCATTGATCTATTTGAAATATGGATCAAAAGCTTCCTTGCCATGTCATTTGGAACAGATTTAAGAATGTGACTCCTCTAACTTCCTTAACTACATACATTATTCATTGTTAAAATGACATTTCCAGTTGACAAAATATTCTTGGCTTTTTTCTCAGATTATTGTCAAGTAGCAGCAAAGAAATCTTTTGAATCTTCAGATACAGATAATCCTTGGCTTATGACCACATTTGAGCCCAAAATTTCTGTTGTTATGAAACATTTGTTAAGTGAGTTTTGCCCCGTTTTATGACCTTTCTTACCACAGTTATTAAATGAATCACTGCAGTGGATAAGTTAGTAACATGGTTGTTAAGTGAATCTGGCTTCCCCATTGATTTTGCTTGTCACAAGGTTGCAAAAAGTGATCACATGACTTTGGGACACAGCAACGGTCATAAGTATGAACCAGTTACCAAGCATCTGAATTTTCATCACACAATCATGGGGCTGCTACAAAGGTCATAAGTATGAAAAACGTTCATAAGTCACTTTTTTCAGTGTCGTAATTTTGAACGGTCATTAAATGAACTGTTGTAAGTCAAGAACTACCTGTATTAGATTTCCGTTCTCAACAAGTTTGATGAAATGGAAAGAATGTAGTTACAGCCAAGGGCATTGTTCTTTATTAAAAAAATATTACATGTTTTGTTGATTTAAAAAAACAACAACAATATCTGTTAAAAGAAATCTGTGGTTGATAGAAGCTGAATTCCAGCTTCTGGAAGGCGACAGTTCTTACACATCCTGCAGTCTCCCCTCCTGTTGGAAACATTTAAAGTGGGAGGATGAATGAACATTGAAATTGGAAAGGAGAGCGGTCCCATTGTCCACGTCTTCCGAGGGACAAAGAAGAACCCAAACTTTGTCTTATGGAGATGATGCCCTTCTCGCAACAGATTAAAAGGACGGCATGCCCCACACGGCTGGGCTGCCTATCCGGATGCAAAAGTAGGCTTGGGAAGCTGCTGGCGGCGCAAGAGGATGGCCGGGTGGGTCTCCGCATTCGGCGGGAACGGTGGAGTCCACCGCGGTTCTGCGCACCACCGAGTAAAGCGGAGCCCGGCCCATCTCGTCGTCTTCTCCTTCCACTCCGGGAAACTGAAGCCCAGGTTTAAAAAAAAAAAGAAGAAAAGGCGGAGGCGGCGTTTTTGGCGCGGCGTTGTGCGCTTTTTTTTTTTTTTGCCTAGCCGGGCTTTAAAGCCGTCCTGTCCCCCGGAGGGGGCGTGCCAGGCCGGCAGTAGGAAGCGCGTAGTAGACGAAAGAGAGGGAAGAACGAATGCCTAGTCCCGCCCCGTCCGATCCGCTCGGCTCCGCCATAGGCCGACGAACCCGCGTGGGGGTTTCCATGGAAACGCCGAGTCGCTAGGCGCCCGGCTCATGTGTGGGAGTCTCGCTTAGACCTAGCAGGGACCCGGGAGGGAGAAAGCCCGGGAGGCTGAGGAGGACCCGCGGGCCGGCCGCCCGCCGTCTAGAAGAACCGGTCCTCTGAAGAGCTTGAGCCGGCGGTTCCTTTCTTGAAGGTCCTGGTTATGGACGGCAGCTGGCGCGGGAACCCAGCCTTCGAGGTTAAAGGATGGGCTGGTCCTCGGAGGCGGGCAGGCAGCCCGGCTCTTGGAGCTTAATCCATCCGATGCCCGGGAACGCCCTCCGCGCCCCTCCGGCCTGGGGGGTCACAAAGGGCGAGTCCAGGAGCCACATCCCGGAGTCCAGCTGATTGGAGGACCCCTGTCTTCAGGAAAGGGATTTGAAAGAGGAGCCGGCCTGGCAGGGCTCATCTTCCACCGGAGAATCCTTCCAGGAGGAACCCAGTCTCAAGGGCTGGTGGAGCTTAGCCTGTTGCCATGCCTTGGAGGATTCCCAGTGGAGGTGGTGGCGTTCATCCTGCTCACACTTTCCCTTGTCTCTGAGGATGGGCAGTGGTGGTTCCTCAGGCAGGGAGGAGCGGCTGCCATCAGTGGCTGAAGAACAGCTGAGCGGAGGGGATCAGATGCTAGAGCTCTCTGGGCGCCACCTGAGGAAGCTGCCGACGCCGGTGTGTTCTCTGAGCACTCTGCAGAAGCTCTACATCAGTGGCACGGGGATCACGGAGCTGCCTGATGAGATTGGGGGGCTACAAGAACTGCGCATCCTGGCCCTGGACTTTAACAAGCTGGAGGAAGTGCCTGAAACCTTGTGCCGCCTTCCCCATTTGACTCGGCTCTATCTAGGCAGCAACCGCCTCTTTGGCCTCCCTGCGGAATTCAGTCAGCTCAAGACTCTACGTTGCTTGTGGATTGAGAGCAATTATTTGTACCACTTTCCCCAGGTTCTCCTCCAGATGCCCGAACTGCAATCCTTGCAAATGGGAGACAATCGTCTCAAAACCTTACCAAGTGGCCTGCCACTCATGAAGGGTCTTCGAGGACTTTGGTTGTATGGAAACCGTTTTGAGGAGTTTCCAAAACCTTTGCTTCGCATGAGTCAGCTTCACATTCTTGATGTTGACCGTAACAAGTTGACTGAATTCCCTGACTTGAGTCACCTGCAGAGGCTACGACTTTTCTCCTATGACCACAATCCAGTCGAAGCACCACCCAATGTGGCTGACACGGTCTTTGTAGTGGGTGAGGGAGCACAGGAATTCCTGGAGGCTAGGGAGGAACGTCTCCAGGCTCTTCGACAGCAGAAAGCAGAAGAGCAGGAAGAGAATGAATCTGAAGTTCTACAACCCAATATGAAAAATGATTCCACTGTATTGGAGGAGGAGGGCAGCTTTTCTGCTCTGGAATGCTCTCCTGGGGAGACATGAAATATTAGTAATGGCATGATTGCTGCTAAAGAAATCTAGTAGGTACTGATAGGTTTTCAAATCTGCAACTGGCTTGTAGAAAATTAAGAGCTGGGCACTCCCCCTTGTCTCAGGAGTTGCAATCAGAGGCAGGACTGTGGGTAGCAAGTGACTACAGTAGTTGATAGCCCCTTGTAAAGAACATTGATCATCTATTCATCAGAAAGCTTGTTTTCTTCTTATTCTGAATGGAATGATGGGCAGCCTCTGCCAAAATGTCTGCAGTGCTTTATGGGTAATT
This sequence comes from Notechis scutatus, assembly GCF_049901735.1. Taxonomy (NCBI): domain Eukaryota; kingdom Metazoa; phylum Chordata; class Lepidosauria; order Squamata; family Elapidae; genus Notechis; species Notechis scutatus. The sequence continues at coordinate 231,461,715 of NC_142009.1, forward strand.
TTGTGATCTGTCTAATCCTCGGGCACAACTCCCTAATTTGAAGTATCTGTAATGACCACACTTGGCTGACAGAAACAGAATTTCAGATTGACATTCTGTTTGCCTAGTATTGTAAAGTAAATCTCGAAGGCAAGACAGGATAAAGCCATTTTTTGTTTATTCCCCACTCCATCCCCATAATAATTAACTTTCATCATCAACATTTTAATCCTATAACTGGAATTAGACTTGGAGGGAAACCTTATCTGTGCTGTTCCTTCAGCTGTTAGGTTTGAGAAGAAGCTGAGGTGAAATCCTTGTTTGTGCATAGAGCTATTTGTCCTGGAAAAGCTTTGCTTCTATTCTTTGTACAGCAGGGAAAAGGGTCATGCATTACTCTGTTGCTTTCCTGGACTTTCTATTCCCTTAAAGGGGCACATAAGCAAAATTGATATGACCTTGGCCACTGCAGATTTGCATGGATCTAGAACCGAAGAGGGAGGCAGCCACAGGACTTTTTCTTGTATGGGAGTGTGACGGGTTCATTCTCCTGGGGTCCTTCGGGCTAGATTTGTATTAAATCTAAGCAATAAAAGCCCGTTAGAGAAGAGAAGGAGGGAAGGGCACACATTCTCAGGGAGATTGCTACAAAAGCAGGAGACCAAAGGTGTGAGGTATGGCTGTTTGAAAGAGAGTTGTAAATGAAATTACAGTACCTGGTGAATGGAATCATGTTTCTCAGGCATCCTTGTCACATATTTTAGAAATCCTGCTTTTAGTATGTCTGATCATGCACTTTTCTCTGTTTTCCTGCTTCTGAGATTTCTTTGCTTCCCCTTTCTGATTTCCTTTCTTCCATAGTTATCTGCTGCTGTCCTTCCCTGCCCACCTTTTCAGAATATATTTCTTTGTCAACTATGTTCAGTATTTCTCTGGACTGATAGCACTTTGCTCAGCCTCAATTTCAGTATCTGTGCTGGCACAATATGGTAGCCAGCATCAACAAACGTCTTTTTCTTGGATTAATTTTAGCCTTATAATGAATGTTTATGCTATATTTTGTCATATTATAGTTTATTTTTCATTAATTGGCTGATTGCCACAAAATATTATTTTTGTTAACACACATACACATCACCCTTCATTCTCGCTGTTGTTTTTTCTGGCAGAAAAGAAGAAAGGCTTTCTTTTCAGTGTTGTAGTGATACTGATTGCAATTATTAGCTTCATCTTTTCCCCTTTTTAATTGGTTGCAACCATTTACAATGCATGTTTTCACATCCTTGTTAGGCTAACCACCTAATCACTGTGCTTTTTTTAATGAGAAATCTCATACCATGGATGTACAGTCACACACCTAAGTTATTCATCTGCAGCTTCTGCCTCATAGCCACATGGTGCTGTCATAATTGAACTACACAGTAGCAATTTTTGTTGGCTTCCATATCCATTTTTAGCATTGCAGTGTTTACTTCAGTAAATGATGCCATATGTTTGAAATATTAGTTCAGTAGTTGAACTATTGAACATTTTGTCAAAGCAGACAACAGATTTGACAAGACACAGGTTGCCACCCGAACTAGATCAGTATTTACCAAACTGGTGTTTTTCCTCTTCTAAGAGGTTCCGTACAGTAATTGTCTCTATTCATTACAAGAATTCAAAAGTGAGAAAGAATTCATTTCTCACTTTTAAGTGAATTTGCATCATGACCGTAACCAACTCTGTAGTTGTGTATTAACCACAACAACTTGAAAACATTCAGATAATTAATGACAACTTTTCCTCACTATTTAACAAACAGGGCCTCATAGACTAAAAAGTTTTGCTGGATTGCTTTTAATCTTCCATGAATGTTTCCTTTCTAGAATGTTATTTAACATGCCAGAGGAATTGAAAAACATGCTGGTTACAAACTGGTGATAGTTCATAACATGTGTCTTTCAGCATTAAGAAGGATTCACATTTGGCGAAGTTCTGCTTACTTGGCAAACACTGAAAAAGTAGTGGGTTGGTTAGCAACTGAAAAATGCAGTAGAGAACACAAATACTTAAGCCATAGAAAACTAAACTGGCAGGGTCCGTGGTAGAAAAATATTGAGTATGCTGATGATATAATGTAATTATGAGGAATGGGTGGAATTGTGTCATCATCTTTGAAAAACACAATCAGGGTTGTCCCTGTCAGAGACAGAGTAAGACCTCAGATGATAGCTTCTGGTAGGAGAAACAGCTGTCCCTCTGCCATTCCCTTTGTTGAAAAATATTTGTACAACTTGGTTTGTTCTTCATTCCTACGCTAACTGGCTACCCTCAGGTGCTATTCACTTACCAGTGTTAAAGTTGTATTCATCTGCTAAACAAATTCATACATCTTAACATTTGCCTGGAATAGCTAAAAGTCTTGGGTTAGCATCAAACTGAGGTTTTATTGCACTTCAGGCAAACTGCATTTTCTCATTAGGACAGGGAATTTTCAAGCCTTGACAGAGGTTGGAGAGGGGTCTTTGCAACAACCAGCATCCTGCCGGAGTAGAGCAGGTGGCCTACTGTGCAATACACTACAAATTATACAATAATTGTCCAACTGTAGCCCCAGGAAGGGTTGTGAGAGCCAGAGTAATCTCTAAGCAGGTTTTCTTATTTCAAGGGGCTGTGACCCAGGGCTCTTTAGTAATACTAAAGAACTGGTTCTCTGCAGTTAGCTAGAAGTAGAATTAAATATTGTTCCTTAAGGCAGTTATAGAAAATTGACTAGCAAAAATCCTTCTGTGATACTTCCAATTAGATTCTGATTAACAAAGAACCATTTCTAACTTTAATTAGAAGCTTCCCAGGTGTAGCGTCAGTCTCTAATTGTGATCTGTTCATCACATTCTAAATATCCCTTAATTAATTGCCTTTCCCAACAGGATGGAGTTTTTAGCTATTGGTTTTTGGTTTCCTTGAAAAAATGTCATGCAATTATGCTATTTTTAAATTAAAAATGTAAAGGGAAAATAATTAAAAGAAAACAATATTCCTGATAGAAATTAGGGTTGACTAATAAAAAAGCTAAAATCAGTAACACTCTGACCACAATGAACAGGAAATAATTAGTGGCTACAGCTACTAGAAGAAGCTTTATTTAAAATAAAAATAAATTTATCTTGAAAGATATGGTGGTGTTTTATTCATTGAAAAAGATCAGTGTTAATTATTTCTATTGTCATTTTCTAAGTGATTTTAAATGTTACTACTTAGACTTGCAGAAGATAGGAAGATAACATAGAGAACATTGGGTTGTAGTAGACTGGCAATAGCATCTGAGTTTACCATTAAAAGAAAGTGGAAGAAGAATATCCATTCTTTTGAACTTTGCACACAGTTTTTGTATATTAATTTTTTTATGGTACACCACTCTGATTCCCTCTGTAAGGGAGATGAGCAATTCTTCAATATGATAAATAAAAACATAAATCTTCAAATAGCTTAGTTGGGGACATAAAACACAGTTATAATAACAAAACCTTACAATTATAAATTCCTTTCATTCGTATTTTTCTGATCATTATAAATGAGCTAGAATTGACTAATTCTGCCTTAGAAGGGTTTTAATTCAGAACTGGCAAATGTTCAGGGAAAGGGTGATCTGGGTTGAAGGGAAATTCATCCAGAATATTTCAATGTACTCGCTACTTCACTTTGATAAGAGTAAACTTAAGAGGGTGCCTTTAAGCAGTCCCAAAACTTACTCATCTGGGTTATTTATCTTTTTGGTGGAAAATATGCATTTACCAGAATAAATTTTAGTTAAATAATTAAGCTAGAGAATGCGATCACTGACTGTCACATCTGAAATCAGATATCACTTGAATGTGCAAGTAGATCTCATGACTTGCTACACATGTCATGTATAACTTACAATTGACATGCACATCTATATCTCTCTCATATGTACCGTACTAGTTCTATATCAGGTATCCTTTACCTTTGCTGTATATTTTCCCTACCCTTGGTACGTTACCAAAGACTTTGATAAATATGCTATGTCTACATCAGTGTTTCTAAGTGCTTGTTGGTAAATTCTGAGAGTTGAAGTTCACACATCTTGTAATTGCTGAGGTTGAGAAACACCTGATCTACACTATTCCACTGAGTTGCTAAGCAGATAACAAAAAAATAATAGAAAAGATTAGTTTGGCATGATTTGTCTTTGACAAACCCATGCTGGCTTCTGTTAACTAGCATTTCTATTCAAGTGCTCATAAAAATGCTGCTTAATAATCTATGGACCTTATCCAATAGAGATGTCTAACAGATCTAGAGCTTCCCACACCACCCTCTTTTCTCTTTTTGGAAAAGAGAATGACATTTGATTCCTCCAGTGTTCTGGGAACCCATCAATTCTCCATGTGTTCTGAACATCATCTAGGATGGTTTTGCTGCTACCTGTGCTAATTCCTTGAGACTCCAGGTTGTAATCCATCTAGCTCCAGAGACTTAAATTCATTTCAATTAGTTATTTCCTACTACCTCCTTGTTTATCCTATGCTTTGTTGTTCCCTTACTGACCTAACAGTGACCACCGAGGGTTCAATTTCCTTTTGAAGGAAGACAAAGGCAAAATAGATTTTAAGAAATGTTGCTGCCTTACAATAACCTCTTTATCACAATGAACTTACAGGTACAGTTAAAAATATTGGTATCACTCCACTTTTTCCTAAAGAAGTCCAAATTTGCTGTGAAATAAGTTGGAAGCAACACAAATTATTGGCATCTGCCATTCTCTATTACATAGTTCATAGGGCAAACACTTTGCTTTTGATGTACAACTTGACATATTCCTGTAATTAACAAAACAAATGAAAATGGCATATGCTTGGGATCTAATTCAAAAATTAGTGGTATTTATGTTGAAATGAGTAAAAAAAAAGTTGGCAATTATATAACAATCCACCATGCGTTTCAAATGCAGCTAATTTAAACTGGCTGTGGTCCAATGAAATCTATATAAATACAGTGTTTTGAACATTTGAGACAGCTTTATCAATGTGCTTTGAATGATAACAAAATTGCTATAGAATAAGCCCATTGCTTTTGCAATCTGTCACAACCATTCTTTCGCAGAAATTTGATAGACAGAGCATGCCTGTGTAGATTGTTTTAGATTCAGATAATACTGTTTTATATTCTTAATAAAATATGTGGCTTGTGACTATTCTCGGATAAATAGTGCAGGAATAACTGAGCAAAGGGTAGTCCTGAGCAAGACAGCCCCATCTTTTGAAACTATAGAATATTTGGGAAGAAGATGCATTTATGCATTGCTTCTTTAGGCACTTTGTTATACAGGAATACGTTTTTACAAATGTATTTGTAAATATGAAAATCCGGTAACCTCCAGCATGGCCTGATGTTTCCTGGTCGCTGAAGCCAGTTTAATTATGACAAAGTTTCAGGAACTACAGAATTCACAGGATTTTGCAATTACTTCTCCAGCACACCTAATATTCAAATCAATGGTAAAGGTCACAAACTAGATTGACCAGATCTAAGCTGTAAAAATCCAGATGACTAACTAGATACAGATTTTTTTAAATTTTTTTTTATTGCCATCTAGTAATTGTCTAGATTTTTTTTCAACCATGTTTTGATAGGTCTATTCTCAGCTACCCATCCTACAGTGGAAAAATTTAAAAGCAGCCATTCCTGATTTTGAACTTCCCAGATTTCATTAAAAGATGTTCTATCTTTTTTTATCCAATAAGCGGGCATGCATTCCTCCAGTCTTATGTAACAAGTGATTCTTATAATTACACTTACATTGTTTCTATGTTTAGGTGCCAGCATTTCCTTTGCAATATTTGAAATGACGATATCAAGCACTTGAGGGAGGTAACCCACCAGGATTTTTGAAAGATATTTATTGCTAGTAGAGTACAGTAACAGAAAGCCTGCCAAAGCCATTCTCCAGGTTGAGTTATACCTTGTATAATTAATAAGTGAGACTCTTTCTCACATTCTCTTCCCCTGGAAGAGAATCCTTTCTGCAACATCCCTGCTCCCTCTTATAATGGCAGTGCTGTCTTCTTGGTCTTCCCAGGTCTGTTAGACATTCCATCACAGGTGAGGATCCTGATGGAGATCATTTCTCTCCTATCAAAGTGGCATTGTTCTGGCAGCAGAGACTCATCTCCACTCATGAGATGTTGGAACTATGTTTGATGCTAACGGGATTTTAGAGGGTGAAGCTCAAACACAGTATCAACCCAGTAAAGATCTATCTTGGGATTTCAATAGATCTCATTCCAATCCAATTCATTGTTACTGTTATTCCGCTTGCCCTGTTATCTCTCAATATCTCTGTTTCTGAATAATGTTATCTTTTTTTAAAAATGGTGTTTTCTGCTTTCTAGGGTGACCCTTGTTTCTTAGAGATAGAGGTCCTTCTTCTCTTATTAGATCTGTTAAGGGCTGGTTTGTCCTTTTTGCACTTACCTTTGTGGTTTGATATGAATAGGATTTCCTATGTGGCTTCAGTAGAATCCTGATACCAGCCAGCCTTTTTACCCACACAGTTATAGCTCTGTGGTAGGTAATATTTTATTACAATCTGTGATCAGCTACAAAACATATGCTACCTAATCTTTAATCAAATCAGAGAAAGAATGTAGTGTTAACATTTTTAACGGTACTTTGAAAGAAAGTAGTTATTAAACAGTGCCTAATGATGTTGCTGGAGCCTTCTATATAACAGTCTGAAAAATAATGTACCTCTTCTGACCTGTCCATCACATGTGTTAAAAAAAATGATATATCAACTGAGCATTCATCCTTATAAAATTGACATCACAAAAATACCGGTAAATGTCCCACTCACCGTTGTACTACTTTCACATCACCATACTTGTTTTGAAGGCTAGAGTTAAAATTGTCCTTTAGGAGTGTTGAGTATCCTCAACACTCCTAAAGGACAATTTTAACTCTAGCCTTCAAAACAAGATGTTGAACCAAGTTAGACAGAAACTCTTTTTTGTTTTGTTTATAATGTTGGAAAAGTAGCTATCAGATGTTACAACGCTTCTAATATTTCCTATTTTGAAAATGGAAAGAACTATGTTCAATTTTTTTCTAGAGATCAGTGTCAAATACCTCTTTTCTGATAGCAGTTTAGAGTGTCATTGAATCAAGAACTGAATAAAAAACCCACAGACACATAATTTATTCAGGTTTTTTTCCCAGGAAAACTTCAATCATTAAGAAATATTAAAGACACCATGGATCCCCAAAAACCCACTTGTTTGTATCCAAGCAAGAGACTTCATAGAAATGAGCCTAGTTTCAGATTCAGAGGGAGACATTTGGAAGATACTTGGGCATCCTAAATGCAGATCATTAAAATTTTGGCTAGTGGCCAACAGGCTTTATAGTTGTAGATTTAGAGACCCATATAATTTGAACAAATATATTAGTTTCAAATGTCATCATAAATGTTCCTTGCTAAACTGCCTCGTTTAGCAACCAAAATTATGATTGTGTAAAAAACCCAAATTTGTGACTAATCTCTGCACTTATGACTATTGTAGTGTCCCACAGTCACGTGATTGCCATTTGGTGTCTTGTGGTTGGCACATATTTATGACCATTACAGTCTTAAGTCACGATCACATGATGTTTCATTTAACAATTTAATGGGAAACGGTATCATAAATCTATCATGGTCACATGATTTTCTGCTTAGTGACTTAGTGATGGAGCTGCTGGTTCCAATTGTGGTTACTAAATGAGAACTACCTGTAATATCTAAAGTTCATCTTTAGTAGGAAAGAAGCTGAGGCTAGGTAGGCCAGGTGCCTTTCTGTGCTATTTCTATTTCAGATTTTTATTGATGTACTCTAAATGCCCAAGGTGCATTTAGGTGATCCTGACATATTTCAAGGTCTTGACCTATTCTATACTATATATATTACTCTACCATTTATGTCTGTGGCTCGCAAGTCTGAAAAAAAATCACCTTCATTTTTTGGATTTATGGCGGCTCTTGCCTCAACATAATAAAAAAAAATAGGATGAGAAACACTGGAAAAAAATGCCATCTTACCAGCATTTATAAGCCTATCTGTAGTTACTGACCAACATAAGGTGTGAACCTTGTAAATCATCAAGTTAATATAGAAGTTACACAAGTGAAGATGCACAATGCAAGCTGCCTCGACCCCTTTTGGGTTGGAATCTGATCAGTTGCACTGCTTGGATTATTGAGCCTGACCTGCAAAAAAGTGGTGTTATGGGAGTAACCACCACAATAAATGGCATATCATTCCAGCACCTCACAGTGTCTTTCTGTGAATCAAGCCAAATGTTATTGCAAACCTAAAACACTACATACCATAAAGACCTCTTTGTAAGATATTCCCAGACCTGTATTAATATACAGGTTCAATTGTATCAGTTTTGCTCCATGTTCACAAGTTCATGAACCTGGTGTAATATAGAATACCTTTATTGTCATTGCAATCCACGAATACAATGAAATTTGAAAGCTACTCCAGCACAGTGCCCCAAACACCACATCACAATCATATCCATTACCTATCTACATATCCAGAGATATGGTTGGCTTTGTGCACAAATGGTTACCATTTAGAACAGGGGTGTCAAACTCATGTCGTCACAATGTTGTTACATAATGTATTGGGACTTTCCCCCCCTTTGTTAAACTGGGCGTTGCATGGGTGTGGCCAGTGCATGATGCATTCGGCTCATGGGCCGGGAGTTTGATAGCCCTGATTTAGAAGGTTAGCAAGCTACTTACAAATTTGCTTTTATACAATAATACTTAGGCCTGAAAAAATTAAAGATCCAGCAAAAAAGATAAAAAAGAAACAAAGGACAGATTTACATTTCTTGTCTGCAATGATTTCCCATTTCTCAGCTCAAATGGGAAGATGGGAAAGCTGCAGAACAGGTTCTATAACTTTAAAGATTCTCCTTGCTGGAATACAGCTATGCAGCACTAAAACTTAAAAACACTAGCAGCAGAAAAGGTATCAAAAAGAGATCTGGAAACAAAAAGCATATTAGGGAACCGAAAGAAATAACATCCAGATAGTTTGTGGTTGCACTGTATTTTACTTGAATTAAACTTTGCAGTGCTTATGATCATCTTAAAAAACTGTATTTTGCAGACTCTTCTTGATGAATTTTTTTTTTTGGTGAAATGGTCATACCTGAAGAAATAATGATAGTATATATTTACCCTTTTATTTTTACATCCTAGTTTTGTGCAGTATCTGACTGAGCCACATTATACTGGGAGGCAAGCAATTCCATTGATTAATTGTTCTCACTGACAGAAAATTTCTCCTTATTTCCAACTTAAATCATCTCCAATGAGCTTCCACTCATTGCTTCTTGTCCTGCCCTCAGGTGCTATGGAGAATAAATTTGCAAAGGAAGAGTATAGTACACTAGATTTTGTGTTTAGAACATGGCCAAAAGACACACATATTACAAATGTGGGAACAGGAATAAGCGTGGGAAACAAGGCTTTTGTTGTTGTTATTGACTGTACCTTTAGTACAGAATTGTAGGTTGGGCTACATTAGCTATGCTCTAACTTGATCAGTGACTAGAGGTAGCAATGGGTTCATAAAGTAAAATGTGATGAACCAGCTGGGAAACTCATGCCATAGTTAATTCCTCACAGATATTCATTTTTAAATAACATATCAAGGTTTAAACTTAAGCTACTATAGATAATAATCCCAACTCTGAAAGACTATCATAAAAAGAAGGCACAAGAAAGTCCAGGAAAGATGCAAAGCGATGGTAGATTTGTTATTGAATTCCTTAGACTGGTGCAATTGTTATCTGTTTACATTTTCTACTCATATCTGAAGTATCGATGCATTCAGCATTGGAATGAGCATATTGAAATCCTTGAAAAGTTTTTCATTGGATAGATACTATTAGGCTTCCCTTCACCATTCATGTTAAATATAATGAAAACATAGCAAATAGGCTGCTGTTTAGTCACTTGCGAGTTAGAAACCAGCAGACAGTGATACCTAATTGTCATTGTCCAGGTTGATGTTCAAGATAGACCAAATTATCGGCACTTTATTTTGTTTTTATGGGGTATAACAACATAATCTTAAAACCCATCAGAATGTCTCTCTTTGGTTCTTTTCTACCAAAAAGAACCAAAGCTGCGTTAACTGGAATATTTTCCTCATCCCTTTTTCCTTTTCACAGTTAAGTTGACATTTAATTAATGGTTCTTGCATTCCTTTTTCAAGGCTGTCTCCATACTCTTCTGCACCTAGGAAGCCTAGTGAGGTAGGATTTGGATAGCACGAGGATTGGAGTCCTCCAGGGAATACCAAGGCTGTAGGCTAACCATGAAGTCAAAAAGCACCCAGAAGGCAATTGCCTTTTTCTTCCTGTTGCCAAAAAAAATTGGACAGCTCCATGAAGTTGCTGAAAATTGAATGCAATGTGGAGGACATGTTATTTTACTTTTCCTGTGCAGAGTACATTAACTCCAAGTGGATATTCTTTGCGTCTATCATTTTCTTTCTCTGCCCTATGTGGGTTATTTTTTCTGGAAAAATGGTGGTCTCCAAGTGGCCTCAAAAGCTCTCAGGAAGAGTGCTAAGACAAGATGACTGCAAAGAAATATGATCCTTCCAAGCCCCCCCCCAAATCCTGTCAGAACTAATCCTTCTGGAACCCCCTCCCCCATCCTGCCTGAACCGATGAAACTTCTTGAACAAGAATCAAGATGTCTTCTTCCTCATGGAGAAAAAACAGTCCAGTTGTCTTTTGAAAAGGCACCTTTGAGACAAAAATGGTGGATACTTTCCATTTTTTAAAGAGGCAGTTAGTTTCCCTAGCTCAATAATCAACTATTCAGCAGATATAGTTTGACACAGTATTTAGCACTCTGTTGAGGGGAAAAATGTCAAACCAGTGAGCTATGTAGTTAATATGTGAGTCGAGGATAGAGATGGGTGGCTGCATCTTAACCCAGTTATCAGCTTTTCAGTCTCGAAGCAAGTTTGGCGGATAGGAGATTTTTTGAAGGGGGATGCACAACACTGAGAGAACAGGGCTAACTCAACAACAGCCAAGCGATCTGGCTCTTTTTCTCATGCAGTAGCCTCATCTCCCCAATCAATCCCTGTTTAGCGGCTGCTAAAGTGATAACTAGGGATGGGCTTATCCCTCGCCTCCCCACCCCAGTCCCCCGACTGCACTGCAGACAGAAGGACTCGGCATGTCCAGCAGATTCTTATTTTTAAGCTGCCACTAATTGTTGTTGTGTAAGTGGAAAACACTGATACAGCCAATCATGACTTCAGGTTGTCATACTTCATGAGCAGAGGACGAGTTAAAGGCAGCATCCTTGGGATGGAGAGCAAATGAAAGATATTTCCAGGAAAAGTTTGTATTGCAATGCAATGCAAGTAGAGAAAGGCCGTTAGCTTTGCCCGCTTTTTTTCACTGCCCAGTGACCTGGACAGGTACTCCTTAGCAACCATTCATTTAGTGGCTATTCAGAATTGCAAAGGCCCTGACAAAAAAGACTTACAACCGGCTCTTGTACTTACAACCATGGCAGTATTCCCGTGGTCATGTGATCAAAATTCCTGTGCTTGGCAAATGGCTTCTATTTATGAAGGTTGTAGCGTCCCCGTCCCCAGGTCATGTGATCATTATTTGTGACCTCAATCAGTTTCTGACAAGCAATGGGGAAGCCAAATTTATTTAACAAGCCTGTGATTCACTTAACAACCACAAGGATTTGCTTAACAACCATGGGTCACAAAATCAGGTGCAACTCCCTTAAAGAACCTTGCTTAGCAATAGAAATTCTGGTGTCAATTGTGGTCATAAGTTGAGGAATACCTATAGTCCACTCCTCAAAATCTTTTTAAAAATATCTGGCCCTATTCTAAGATATTGGTATAGGTTTAAATCAAGTAAAATAAAACATTTTTTTTTGGTAGCTGAATTAATATTATTGGCAAAATGGATTTCCTTTGCTTGGCTCACATGAAAAATTTATCCCAGTTGATGCCTCTTTGAAACATGCCTAAGGGCATGTGGGGAAGGAATAATGCCACCATGCGAGCTGGTGTTCAATGTCCCCCTTTCTCTTGTTTATTTAGCATTTTTTCCATCTTCTGTGATCAGCAACTGAAAAAGCTATTTAACTAACAATGCAAAGTTGTCTTTATAAAGTATGTTTTTGAATGACTGGGAAATAATATGTTCCGCTAAATAAATCTTTCCTTTCCACTAATGGGCAGTCTACTTTGGTTATTATTTTCTAGTTTACAATTTTAAATCACCATCTATCTTTCTCCACCCCCATTATAAAGATTACCATCTTGTTATATACAGCGAAGAAATATACAGTAATATACATGGTGATCAAGAATCATTCAAGCAGTACAGTTATGTATTAACACATCCTGAAACATAAACATTGCTAATACTTATTTCTTGGTGCTTTGGCCTCTATTTGCTTGATTTTGCAGTTCTTGAACAAGAACCAAAAATCTGGAAGAGTCCAATGCCATGTATAACCTATATTTTCACTGCCTACCCCTCAGTGCTTATTAGCAGTGCTTTCATATTTTAAGTTATCAGTAGTTACCCCTTTGAATTTCCAGCTCTGTGTGAGGTGGCTCCATGAAAACTTTCTACAGTATAAGCAGCAGCAATCTAACTGGGCCTGTTTTCTGCTTCTTTTCCATTGTACCTTTCCTTTTTGCTTATGTGTGGTTTGCTCAGGTCAACTTTTTTTTTCATGGACACTGATGGAGCACATTAATTCTGGTTCAGATGTGTACTCTGCAAATCCTTAAGAAATCACTCTTATTTGTCATCTTACTAAATGGCTTTACATATAGTCAGCATAGAGTGTCCCTCTTGCTTTTTAATGAAGTGATTTGTACATTCCATAAAGCACACACGTTTTTGTCCTTTTTCTCTCACTGGCCATTAGAAGGCTTTGTGTTAAGACCATTTTTTTTCCAGAAAAGTTCAGCTGCTGTTGACATCATGACACAGATTTTTGCTGATACTTACAACACTAGAAAGTGAGCTAATGATCCCTTCAGTCTGCCTAATTTCTCAGGGAGGTTCTTCACAAATCTTAATATTGGATGCCTTGCTTTGCAACTGACTTCACAAGGAAAAGGAAGCAATGTGTCATGATCCAGAAAAGTTGGCTCCACACCCTAGGTCCAACATTTGCATATGTGGAAGAACTCCTTTGGCTTTGGGGTTAACGTCTTACTTTTGATGGATTTGGATTAGGTGAGAAAAGTTTACAACTTCCTGTTGAGCTGCCCCGGGATAGCCTTATGTGTAACTGCTATGTGGACGGCTTATACAGTTGTAGTTTCTGCCAAGAAGTGTGGTAACATCAATTTCTAGAAAACTTGGCACAATTCCATTCCCCACCCCCAGGCCAAGGATAAAATCAAGGCAATTCCTTCTCCTATTCCCCAGAGGAACAATTCACTCACTTGCTAATTGTAGAAATGCAAGCGTATCAGCTCATCCAATATGTTTTCCAAACATTCATAGCTCTATAGCCAGCATGCTGTGAGGCTAAACTTTGTTTGGATATGTCAATGCTACAGGGGTGGCAAAGTCGAGACAATTAGTATCAGTGCTATAAAAATGAGGAGAAATTGAAACCGAAGCCAGAAAAACCATTTTTGTACCTCAGAAATTGTAAATCCTGGGGAATAAAATGTATGGTTAACTGAAAGCATTCCTCACAACATTTACTTTAATCTATCCTGGTACAAAAGAGTCACTTTGAAGAGTGAAATATAAATTTCCAGTGCAGGACCCATAGCACTTTCTTTGAACTTAGCAATTAAAATTTCCTGTTGGGCTCAATTTAAAGAAATATTTCACAAGGAAAGGAAATTGGCATTCTGCAAAGCAAAGCACCATCCTACACTTCCAGCTCTAATTCTAAGCATGCTCAAGGCATCAAGTGGGCTCCACAGGTCTTTTTCCCTGTCCCCCCATCAAAGACCGCAGAGTTAGAGACAATACTAATCATGGCGAAACGTAGTGGAGGGGAAAGAGAATCGACCTCCCAGGATGGTCCAGTTAAAAGTTGTGATGTGCCCAGTGGAATTGAAACTTTGTGCAACGAAAGTGTTCTTTTCTAGTCTCAGCTAACATGAGGGTATTTTCCTCTCTGTTTCTTTCTTTTTTTTTTTGAGACAGAAGAACGAATGCAAGTGATGCTTAGTTTGCTTTCCTTTATTGTTTGGATCAGGGGCCTCTCTACAAAACAAGGGGCCTGGTTCTCCAAAAATATGGTTCTGCAAAGGAAATGATCCTACCTTGTAGTTATCAGTGCTTTTCAAGTCACACTGGCTTAGTAGTAATAGCAATAACAGTAATGTTAGATTCCCCACCCCACTGTTCCATCAGTTTTTTTGAATTATAAAGCACATCTGCTTCATGAATTTTAACATCTCCAAACACAATAGAAAGAAGGTAGCAAAAGAGCCTAGCTGGATGGCCACCCTCATTGCTAGTAACAAACTCAGCTACAATGTACTCATATATATATTTTTTTCAAATTTTTTTTCTGTTTGCACATACTATGCTAGATGGTTATCATCACATTGAAGAAATACCCGGACAAGATACAGCTAAGAGCTCAAGTTAAAAATAAACACAACTTTTAAAATTTCAATTGTACGAAAGAAAACACTTCTATTTGGGAGGAGGAGTGATTAGTGGTGGCAGGTGAGGGGTAAAGATATTCCGTAGGAAGGCTGGCTGGAGCAGATGCTCAGTTTGTCAAAAGTGATCATAATACTTTGCATGTCGATAGTAGCACCTTTAATCAAAGGCTATTCTAGCATTTGGGACCCAGCTGGAGATAATTTTACACAAACTAAAGAAACTTCCTACCCATAAAAGCCTTGTTAAGAAGTGAAGGGATCTTGAGCAGTGAGGTTTTTATTTAACACACTCAGAGCCTTGATAATGGAAGCCTCACATCATCATCATCATCCGCCGTGAGATATGGAAACATTATTCCCATTGTACAGACGGACAGAGGTAATGAGAAGCTTGGTAACCTCCCCTCCCCCTCAATTGTCTCCATGGCAGAAATAGAAAGACCCAGTGTCCTGCCAAACTCCACCAACCCATGCAAACACACACATACATACACACAGAGAGAAACATATATACATGTGTGTGTGTGTGTGTGTGTGTATGCATATATATATATATATATATATATATATATATATATATATATACACACATATACATATACATATACATCATATACATATACATACATACACACACATACATTTCTTCTTTATATTTGTATGACCCTCACTTCCCCATTAAGCCACTCCACCCCCATTTTTAAAAAAATGCAAGCCTATGAACAAATGATTTATGACGCTGCTTTATGAGATATGGAAAGTTTATGCCCACGCTGGAAGATGAGCTTCTTTACATAATTCCTGTTATAATTTTATACTGTATCCTTAATCCTCAATAGTCATTTGCTGAAGATAGAATTTTTCATACTGTTGAGTGGGGAATTCCTCACTGTGACTATCTAGTAGGACTGAGGTTGTGAGATTCACTGAAGTCTGGAACAGCTTTCAAACCGGCTGAGGGATTTAAGTGAAAATGCTCCACGTGTACCGATGAGTCTGTGAATATTGTATTAGTCAAAGTTTACTTTCAAGCTACAGGGCCCACCACAGCCTTTTATTTTGTTAATGTTTGACAGCTAATAAAATGCTTGATTAATCTCAAACTTGGGTTCTAAAGACCCTCATTCGAGAAGCTGCCACATAATCAGCAAATTCTGCCTTCGTGGTGCTTACAAGTTGTGCAGAACTGATATATATTTTTCTCAACTTATTTAAGAATATCAAGTCCAAAGTGATGGGAACAGAGTACAGGCTTGGAGCAAGCCAAAATTGTTGGCTTTGTTGATTTGGGAAAGCATATATCTGTATGTGCTCTCATGGTCATTAGGTGAATCTATTTCCACTAATGGAGTCTGCCCAACCTTCCCACTTGTGGGTGTCCCATTTCCATTATTCTTTATACTTTCCATGGTGGAAAGTAGTGGAGAATCTAAAATGAAGAGCTGTAATGTCATGATAAATGTTATGTTGCTTGGAGCTTATTGTGACATAGAAACTGCAAATCTGGTATGGTATGTTGTCTAGGACTGTATATGACCTCTGAGGAAATGGACAGAGTGTGGTTTAGAATTTTATCTTTCATCTGTGGATTGGTGGGCAAAAGGGACCAGGATCTGAGAGATGGTCAGTGCTTCCCTGGAAAGGTTGGTGATACCTGCAGCCTTAAAAAAAAACCTTGTGGTAATCTCCTTCAAAGGATCTCTTTAGATCCAGCTATTTTTTCATATTGTCCAGTGTCTAACCTTTCGTTTTAGGGAAATGCTGTTGAGTGAAGGGTAATGAGACTATTACAAAGAAGAACAGATGACTTCAGTCTTTTATGGATAAATCTAGCAAATTAATTAAAATTTTGCAATTTCTGCCTGTCTGGAGCAATCTTGGCAACTTCCAATAAAAGCACCTTCCAAATGATATCTGAAGTTAGAATATTTTTTTTTGTAAACATGTACTGGAACATAGCTTTGTTCCAAACTGAAGCTTTTTAGTGCTTCAGTCAATGGCTTATGTTTCGATCATCTTTTTTGCTTGCATTAAATAGCCTGATATGGTCAACTGATGGAGTTTTGAAGCTCATCCAATATATTTTTATGAATTGTAAATGAGCAAGATGGAATTAAAGTTATATTGGCCAAAATTGACCAACTATGATGAACATATAATTAATTTAAAAAGTAGCTCAGTGACAATAATTTTACTTTGAAGTCAGGAAGAAGCTGAGGAAAAAAGTACTGGAAACAGGATTGAAAAAAATATTGCAATAGGAAGTTAGCTATGTTCCAGTTCCTTTTTTGACATAAACATTCTTTTTGTTGTTTTGGTATCCAACGTTTTGTTTTTGCATCTGATTGCATGACAGCTATACAGGTGAGGCAGAAAAATAGAAAAATAAAGCCATGCCCATTTCAATACTCTATTTCTCTAGCAAGATATATTAAATAAATACCAGTTGACACCTTACTATCATTGCTCCCTCAATAACAGAACAATAAATATATAAAAATGGTAGCTTTGATTTTAAATTCCTGGCCCAGCTGACAGCATGCCATCTCCCCCCAAATAAGCCATAGGGTGGGAAACTTTACAATTCAAATTTTCCTGGTTCCTGGTTTTTCTAAAACCTTATTTGGTTATTTTGAGTCTTTCTCTTATTCCTGCATGCTTTCATTATTCTTAGCAATGTCTTGATATATGTATAAAAATATGCCTGCCAGAAATATAATTCAAGCATCTGTACATCATACACGGGGAAAATTAAGTAACACACTGACTAAGTCTACAGAATACATACCTATAACTCCATCACAAATAT
Organism: Notechis scutatus; assembly: GCF_049901735.1. Lineage (NCBI taxonomy): Eukaryota > Metazoa > Chordata > Lepidosauria > Squamata > Elapidae > Notechis > Notechis scutatus. The sequence goes on from NC_142009.1 coordinate 231,479,220, forward strand.
TCACATTGTAAAAGTCAGTCTGCTCAAATGCCTTGACAAAACAGATCCATGGATTAGCTGCCTGGTGGAGGAAACTAAACACTGGGACATGTGAAAGGTTGGCTCATGTGCCCTCATGATCAATGGCCAAGACTGGAGAGAGGTGTTAAATGTTCTACTATAAGCTACTGACAATCTTTTTCTATACAAAACTTATCTGAAGAGACTTCAAAGAAGCAAAATGCTGCAATGCTTATAAACTTTGTATTTGGAGGAGTAAGTTTTTTGGGACGGGAAACAGTTGAATAAATTTTGTGTGTGAAGGGAGATGAAGGTGAGGAGAGGACTTAAGAGGACATAGGGTAATTTAAATGAAGGACTGGGAGAGAAAGTGGACAGAGGTGTAGAACAGAGGTTTTGGTCTGTAGAAATATACCAGAAAGGTGATGGACAACATTGTGGAGAAGCAGCAGGGATTATGAAATTGCAGTAAGATTGTGGAAACTAATTGGCCTGGAAACAACAGAAGAATGTAAGCAGGGCCTTTCTGGATCAGACCACTGGTCTATCTAGTCTAGCAGTCTATTCTTTAACTAATTGTACAAGGAAGGTGGCCTTCGGAGGCAGCCATGCTGCCATCAAAATTAATATCTATTGATCCTCATAAATTTCCCTAATTTAGTCCAACCAGCCAAGCTGGTAGCCAGCAGCAACATCTTGTTGAGGTTGAAGGAGTGGGCAGCTTTAAAACAATTCCTAGCCTTTCCACCAAAATTAATGAGTTAATGAAGACCTAGCTATTTTATATTAAACCAACATCCATTCTTATCCAAAACCACCATTTTGGGTTTAGTCTACTTCACTGACATGAAGTCTAGAAAAGTCTAGAGGTTGCAAGAATCCTGTTATCCATTGACTTCAGTACTCAGTGCAGGCATCACAAAGCTGAACACCCTCTTTCTACTACCATCCCTTCTGTTATCACTGAAAAATGTTTGTTTTCCTCAGAACTTGATAGCATTGGCAAAATGATCTTGTCATTTGCCTATCATGTTTAATTAATTCTGTCAGTCTTTGGTATTTGTCAGAGTCTGTAAAAGTGTTACCTAGGTTGTCAGTTTGGGCATTCCTGTCTTCAGGAGAAATGGATTAATATGAGCTAGCAATCTGCCCACTGGTTCTAATAAAATTGTTCAGAAAAATAAAAATGGAACATTCACCTAACAAATATTTTGCTCCCTACCATTTTCCTAGATTTATCTACATCTCCATTGCTCATGGAAGAGCAGAAGGCTTTAAAACTTATTGTTTTTATCTATGTTGCTGTCAGTGATACTCACATGTCAGAAAAATAAAAATGGAACATTCGTGCCACCTAACAAATATTTTGCTCCCTACCATTTTCCTAGATTTATCTACATCTCCATTGCTCATGGAAGAGCAGAAGGCTTTAAAACTTATTGTTTTTATCTATGTTGCTTTCTACCGGAAAAGCTCACCGGAAGCGCTGGTGCCGCCATCTTTTTGATGAAAAAGTGCTTCCGGTGAGCTTTCTACCTGGAAAAGCTCACCGAAGCGCTTTTACCAAAAAAGATGGTGGCGTAACAACCAGCGGCCCGGTAAGGCTTGTTCCGGCATAGGGGACCAGGTGGCATATTTGTTAAAACTGTGTTATAGGGGAAGCAAGTGAAGATTCTGTGATAACGGTAATTTCTGAGGGAAATGTAATCAAAAGAGAACCTAAACTTTGAATCTCCCCCGTTTGAAGTCACTATTGCCTGGGGTTTCTGCAGAAAAAAAAAGCATTCAGAATCCTCTCTTGCAGCAGAGGTAACTGCTCTTGTCTGCAGAGATGGCTTAAGAAACAGCATAGCGAACAAAAATCAATTAATACTATCATAATAGCAAAAGATATGCTAATCCTTACTGCTTTTTATTGATGTCCCAGATCTACCAGTTGCAGGGTCAGGACCAACCATGGACATTTTAGGCAGATTTCCCAAATAAGTTTCATAGGGATGTTTTTCAAATTCTTGGAAATAATAGTTTGATGGAGGAAAGGAATGGGAACCGTCTTAATTTTCCTGAACCAACTAGCCTGTCTCTGTCTAGAGGTAATGGTATGCAACTTCTGTTGGTTCAAGGGCTATACTGAGGGATAGAGTTATATGCCAAAAGTGGGCAGAAACTATGACTTGAAGTGAATGCCTTGGGTATCTGCAAAGCTTAAGGTGTCCATTTTGTTCATTAAGTCCGCCCCCCACAATGCAAAAGATCAAGTTTTGTTTTTCCCCAATCTGGGTTCTTGGACCAGAAAAAAGATCTACATAGAGGGCTTATGACCCCAGACCAGGGGTGGAATATGACAGGGTTAACTACCGGTTCGTGATTTACGAGCTTCCCTGCAGGCTGCAAGCCGAGCACCTGTAAATCGTCATCAGCAGCTGCCTGCAGAGAAGCAGCCTTTGAAACAGCCCTCTTTTCTTGCTTTTCTAACTGCAGCTGTGCCTCGTTCAGCAGCTGAAGTTGAAAAATCAGGAAATAAAGATCAGGTAAGAGCCCAGGTGGGTGGGTGGGCAAAAACATCAGCAGACATAGAACCGGTTCTATGTCTGCTGCTCTTTAGAGCTACCAGCTCTACAGAGGTGGACAGAACCAGTAGAAACCCACCCCTGCCCCAGACTGCACTTTTTGCACCCTTAACTCAATAAAGATAAGGAAGAGGACCTTGCAATAATTTATCCTGTATTCAAGAAGTCTTATGATAACTATTGCCTACTATTTGAAGCATTGACTCATAAACAGCAAAAACAACTTTGTTATTTGTTGTGCTAGAGAGGAAGATTTGAATCATGGTTTTAAACAATGAAGGAGATTTTAGATGACCACTGGAAAACTTCTAAGAATATGACCATTATCTAAGTGAGAAGACTGCTTTGGAAGATCATATAATTTCCTCTCATGTAAGTTTTAAGAGAAAGTGTTCCTTAGTAAGGGATAAACTAGAAGTTAGAATTATTACTCAAGTAATTGAGTGCACTATGATTTTGAGTTTCCTTCCAGCTGTATCATTGCAAACTGAAAGAGGGTTCCTAGCTCTACTTTTGGAGCTACGGTATTCTATTTCTTTATCTTCTTAGATTTCTCATAATAAAAAAAAGCCTGGAAGAACTGGGGGGAACACATGGAAAAGAGACATCTGGACCTTCCATGTAATTTTCCGGATTAAACTGTGTGACACAACACGATAAAAGCCTTGAGTGGAAACATCTTGTCATTTGACAGACCACCTTGACAGATATCTGGAAATGTCCTTTCAGAATTGATTCATGCAATCTTGCCTATGATATATTAAAGCAGAAATTAATTTTCCCCAAGTATATTTTGTTTAATGGGTGCTAAAAATGTTCAACAAGTGCCATCTTTGATCACAAAACTGTTTTGCACATACATCAAGGCATCTATTTTCCATAGCAGCTTAAGTTTTGAACACATCAGTTATGTGAATATGCAGTTAAAAATAATAATGCTGCTGCTCAGTCCCCACTGCACTCATCAGGAGTTGGGGTAGGGTGGATTACAGCATTAGCACTGGATGCTTTATGATGAACAATTTTTAGACAATCCTTTTTTTTTTTTTTTTTTACTGAGCCTTCCTGATTTGGGGTGGAAAGTAGAGAAGCTGTCAAACATGTACAAAGTAGTTGTGGACTGTGGCTAGGCTCACTTTTGTTTAATTATTACATTATTATGCTAAATTTGTGATAGTGTCACCTGCTGATTTTAATACATTCTATGTTGAGTGGATTAACCAGAAATTAGCTACAGTGATTTATTTTCAGAGTGACTGCATCCCTGCTTCGGCACAGTTGTCTTATATCTTTTTATGCTGACTAAGTACCTGAAAAATGAGGTTTTTCAAAAAAGTTTTTCCAGATAATAAGGAGAAAAAATTAGGAGACCATAAGATGTTCTAGGATCTGGGGGGGGAAAACAAGTCAAGGTCTAAGTAACTAAAGGACACCTAGGACCTCTGATTAGCAAGCAGGGGTAATTTTAGTATATAAAATAATATCCTGAGATGTACCTAGTGGAGGTGTACAAGTCTCTAAAAAGTCATACACTCATGAGTGATATAAGTTGTTAATGAGGTGTTCATTATGAGGCAATCTATCTTACAATTAGTGGAAAACTGACTGGTTAATCGTATTGCTGCACGCTTGTTCTAGTGGCAAGACTCTGGTCTGGGCAAATGCCAGTCTTGGGACACCAAAATGGAGAAGAAAGATGGCGCCAGTGCAGATTGAAATAGGTAGACTTCTTATGGCTGATTGGATAGAACAAGTTGTGAGGGATCAGTCTGATCTGCTTGCCAGAGAAAATTCAGCAGTATTTAACATGTCTCTTCACCACTGACAGATCAAAGGAATAAACATTAGTTTCTCTTTAAGAAACTTTAGTTTGTGACATGTACTTCAAAGCTTCCATCAAAATAGCTCTCACTGCTCTCTTTTCCCTTTGACTCCAAGCCTGGAAATCAACTGCTTTCCTTTCTCACATGGCATAAGTTCTTGTTGATCCCTGTGAGGCTGACAATCCATTCCCTTAGAAAAACAATTTCTCTGGGACTGAGGGAAAGAAAACACAAGGGACACATAAATACTCTTCATACCTAGTTACAACACACTCACACACACACATTCAGTTACTCACAATCAGTCTCCCTTCCTCACTCCTTCTCTCTCTCTCTCTCTCTCTCTCTCTCTCTCTCTCTCACACACACACACACACACACTCAGACAAAATGCACCCAGAGGGCTATGGGAGCATCATGGCTCCTTTCTGCTTTGCTGAGAGGCCTGGCTAGGATAAAGGTCTAGCCATCCTTATTATTTATATTATTACTCTTACAAGTTGTATTGAATTATAATGAAGCCACCTCACTGAAAGAGAGCAAGTGATCTTGCCATTCCCCTCTCAAGTCTGTGCACCCACAGATGAGGGCTAGCTTTCTCATGGCAGGGCAGGCTACCATTCTAATGGGCCTTTGACTGGAAGAACGCATGGGTAGTCTTGTATGGCAGTCACAGATTCCTCTCCTCCCATTACTTCAAGGTCCGTGCCACACTGCATACTCAAACAAACCAGGGCTGAAAAGGCCCCTTTCACTTCTCTGGGCTGAAGCCCCTGGAGAGCGGCTCTTCTTTGTTCCAGCTCTTCCTCTTGCTTGTTCTTACTAAGCACAGAGTCTGAAGGGCAGGCTAAACCAGGAGGTTGGGTGGTAACAATGCTCCTCATAGTAGTATGTGCCGCTGAACCAGCATAAGGGGCACTGACATCACTTTCCCACGCCCAGAGTTTTTTTTTAAAGTACATATTTCAGGTTTACTCTCTTAGCCTCTATTCATCCATCCCCCAAGCTTTTCTCTCAAGAGGACACCTCAGTGCAGCCGCTGTGCATAAAGTCATGTCATGAGAGTGTAGCCAATAAATGCTGACTTGGTGCACCGAACCCCAGAGCGAGTCCTTGGCTTCTGCCTCTCAAGCCTTCAGCTGATGCCACTGTGCCACTGCCTGGCGAGGGTGTGAAATCATATCCTTCCAGTGCTTTACTTCGCCTGGTCCACTCTTCCACGATAGGTAGATCTAATGGGGGGGGGGGGGGCAGGGAAACAAATTAGACAACAGGACTGGTCAAAAGTCACACTATTAATTCTTATCCCCACCTCTTCCCCCGAGTTACTGCTCTGTGTGCCTCCTCCCCACAAACAGGTCATATCTTAGTGCTTGCATAACTGCCTGCTATGAAATTGCTAGCCCTGAGTAAATGAGACAGAAGTGGCTAAGTCTGTTGTTTCCTTGTTGGACATGATGCAAGGGGGAGGTTCATTTTGACAAGAAATGAGGTAGCAGTTGAGAGAAACTACTTCTCCATTGCACGACATACTTTCCCAGGTTAAGGGCATTTTCAGATGATCAGACTTCTCATTATTCAAGCTGTCTGATTTCACAACGGCATTAGAACAGGGCTACAGCAGGCTGCTCTGACTATTTTACATTATTAAGATGTTACTGGGATGGACAGTTCACTTCTCTGCCAGTGTATGCTATTCACAGGGAACTGGCAGCCAAAATTTGTTGCTTTTCTGATTTGGGGCACTCATCAAGATTTCGTGTGGCCCCATTCCTGATTTCCTGTTACCTGTCTGTCATCAATTTGCTTAAATGTTGCAAGGGCATCTTATATTGGATGGGCAGACTTCTATTACTGAAAATGAGGTAAGAAAAAAAAATACTATAGGGAGGAAAGGAGAGAGAACCCGGACATTAAAATTAGAGCTTCTTACCACGAGTATTGCAGAGGTATTGCAGGGTTGGATTAGGGCCAACTGATGCCCTAAGCAGAGCCCAACATTGGTGCCCCTTGATGAAAGCAAAATTCTCATACCAATTCTTTAAATTTTAGTCATTCATAATGGCAAAGAAAACTTTTTTTAAACAATGTAAACAATATTATTTTTATTGTTTTTAAAATTGTTTTAATTATTTTATAATTGTAGAAATCTAAGCTGTCTAGAATCGCTTGGTTATATTGGGCAACTATAAAATTGAATAAATAATTCAATAATTTATTTTAAAGTGGAACATTCCAGCCAAGGACTATTTACAAAAACAATTGAGTGAAGTTAGTGTAGTGTTATAGATAGGCGGAACAACTGTGTGGTGTCCTCCTTCCTTTGGTGCCCTAACTACATGCTTATTTTGCTTAAAGGGATCCTTTATTAGAATTAGACGAACTTTATTGTCATTGTACAAGTACAACGAAACTGTGGATGCACCCCAGCAACTGTTCGCAATACAATAAAACCAAAGCACTTAAAAATGAATATAAGAAAAATAGAGTACCCTTGTCTCCATTTGCAATTTGAGAGTACAATATCTATGAATATACACAAAATATACACCCAACACTGACTGTAACGCTTAGCCAAGTATAATACACAAGAGATGGATGGTACTGTAATATGTTATTATACATCTGAATGGGGTATTGAGATTTCACATCTTTTCACATCTTAATAAGATAAGATAAGATAAGATAAGATAAATTTATTGTCATTGTGCTCAGGAACCTGAGAACAACGAAATAAGGTGCTCTTTCGCAACATACAACTAAACAACACCAAAAGATGTATACAAATAACAATATAAAACAAATTAAAGCAAATAACAATTTAAAAACTGTACAACCAGGATATATGTGTCAAGACCACCAGATTCATAACTCTGCATTTAACCTGATCACAGCACTTGGGTAAAAGCTATGTTGAAATCTACTTGTCTTGGCTTTCAGCACTCTACATCGTCTTCCTGATGGTAGGATCTCAAACATCGGGTGGCCTGGATGCGAAGGGTCTCTCAAGATCTTTTGTATCTTCCTTCTACATCCCATGTTGTACAAATCCTCCAATGAGGGAAGAGGACATCCGCTGATCTTTTGTGCCCTTTTTATCACTCTTTGGAGTGCCCTTTTCTCCGCCTCTGTACAACTCCTAAACCACACACAGAGGCAATAAGATAAAATGCTCTCTATACAGCTTCGATAAAAGGCAAGCAACAGACTTTCTGGCAGTTGTTGTGATCTTAAAAGTCTTAAAAAATACAGTCATTGATGAGCCTTTTTTTCTAGGGCTAAAGTATTTGCCCCCATGTTAGATCCTGTTTCAGGGTGATACCTAAAACTTACATTCTGCCACCTGTTCTACCAAAACACCATCGATGTACAACGGCTGAATGTCCGAACTGCTCTTCCTGTAATCCACTATGAATTCCTTCATCTTATTTATATTAAAAATAAGATTGTTTACTTTGCACCAGAGGGACAGCTGATGAACTTCATCCCTGTACGCAGACTCATCATTATCAGAAATGAGTCCCACCAACGTTGTATCATCTGCAAACTTAATGATCTTATTACTCAGATGAATGGAGGTGCAATCAGATGTATAAATAGTGAATAAAAGTGGACTCAATACACAGCCCTGAGGAGTGCCAGTATTGAGGATCTTCGGAGAAGAGATATGTCCATTCATCCTAACCCTTTGTGAACGATGTGATAAGGTAGTGACTTCGTGTTTATTTGTGGTTCGGATGGCCCAGGGAAAGAAACTATTTGTTAGTCTAGTGGTGTGGGATTTTATTGACCTAAAACACCGTCCAGACGGCAGCAGGTCAAAAAGATAATTGCCAGGGTGGACTTCCGGTTTGTAAGGCTTTGGCGGTGGTATGAATCCGCGATCATGCGCGGTTCCTGCTGCACTCGCTGCTGGAGTGCCCCCGATCCAGCTGGATTTGGAGGCTATGGTTACCCCGTAGAGGTAACTGAAGACAGGGGAGATCCGGGTAGGGGTCTGGGGGTATCGCAACCCCCCACCTCAGCCGGCACAACTCCCTTTTCCAAAGGCGGAGCAGCGGTGGAGCAGCGGTCAGCAATGGCCGCCACAAAGAAGCATGCAGCCAGACAAGATTGTGCAGGAGGAAGTCTGAGAAAGTGAAAGTTTTTGGCTGAACCGGGACAATAAGGAACTTTTAAATACCCTGGAATATTCAATTTCTTCAACGATACATTGTTTCCTAAGAAGATCGTAAAAGCGGCGGAAGAAAGTGGAAAGGGAAAGTTATATTTTCTCACTCTCCTTCCCTACGGAAATAGCAGATGGAAATCCGAAGAACTTGCTTTGGCATAGAAGGTAACTAAACTTGAAAATTAAAGCCAAGGGGATATTAAAGATCTTTGAACATTGGAACTAAAAAATAAAACTTTTTTTGCTATAAGTGGGAAGAGAGAGGTAAAGAATTTATATTAAGATTTTACTGAAGGAGACTGCTTGGAGCTTATAAGACTAGAAATAAATGGCAATAAGACTTCTAAAAAATCATTTTGGAACTGTGTAATTGAATTTTACCCCAGGAAGAGAAAATATAAAAAGAAGAAAGTGCTAAATGAAACAGTTTGTTCTGATTTGGATCGCTTTGTGACTTTGTGACTTTTGAAAACTATTCCTTGAAAGATTAAAAACATTTGGGTTGTTTAAATTTTTTTTTTTTATAATGGCATTATCTGTTGAAGAATTGCAAATGGAATTCCAAAAGTTAAAAGAAGAGGAACAAGAAGGCAAGGGCTCTTCTGGATCTATCTTTCACTTTTTAGAAATGGCGATTTCTACCTATCAAGAACTACAACAACAAGAAAGCTGGGATGAAGAAGAAGAAGCCATCTTTAATGGATAAATAATCTTAGTTGAGGAAGAAAAGAGAAAGAGGGGAAAGAAAATGGAGAATTCAGAACTTAAAAAAGCAACCAAGAAAGGGAAAAATAAGGTGAAAAATCAATACAATGTCAGAAAGCAACAGAAAAGAGGAATACAACAGAGAGGGGAGACTAAGAGAGTGGAGATTGAGAGATGGGGGTGGGGTAAAAAGGCTAGAATCGACAAGAAAGGAAGGGAAAAAGGGAAGAGAAGTCACAAAGGCTTAAAACAAGATGTTAAAAAACAGGTTTTTTAAGAGATAAAGGGTAAAATACAATTAAAAAAAAGATTCTGCAAAAGTACATAAGACTGTATTGTAGATATTAGTATTTGAAATAGAGTTAGAAAATTGGAATACTATATGAGTTAACAATATATTAAAGGGAATGTATAAAATGTCTAAGATTTAACAACAGAGTTTAATTTCCTATGGAACATTGTTTTTACTATATGATAAGCATATTTTTTCTTTTTCTTATTATTTTAAAATGTAGTATTTAGAATGTACTAAGCAGAATCAGTATGGAAAGTATGTATTATTTTAAGTGTTAAATTTAGGGGAAAGATAAAAAGGCGTCATACTTCAACCAGTGATTACAGGAGAAATATTGTATTAGAAAGAAAAGATAAATAGATAATTGAAAAAGAACGGACAAAAGATGCAAGTAAAATGATTTAAATTGAGATGAAATAAATAAAATAGAATTAAGAGAGTGAATAGAGGAGAGAAAACATATAGAAAATATAGAATGTTAAATAAGATATGAAATAGTATATAAGTGAGCATGAATTTGATTTATGTCTGTACAAAAAGATGTAACCCGGGGTTAAGCCGCTTTCCAAAAAGAAGTTTTATGTATTTATGTTTTATGTTTTGTTTGTCTATGTTTGAATTAATAAAACTCTAGAAGAATGTTGGAAGAGAACAATGAAATTGTAAACAAGACAGATGGAAGTATACAATGAATAAAAAGATATAGAAATTAAGGTAAAAAGGGAGAAATATAGAGAAGTTGGAAAAAGATATGAAGTTAAATATATAAGATAAATATGCATATCAAATTGTGTTTGTATGGAAATGTGATAATCTGGAACTATGCTGTTTTTAAATAACATGTTTTATTTGTTTTGTTAAAATTCAATAAGCAGCTCTTAGAAAAGATGTCTTATGTTCTTATATTGTATGTTTTGTTTGTTTGTATATTGTTTTTAAAAATTAATAAAATTTGTTTTTTTTTTTTTAAAAAAAAGATAATTGCCAGGGTGTGAGGGGTCTTCTATAATGGTCTTGATTCTGCTTTGGCAGCGGGACCTGGCTAAGTCTTCCAGGGAGGGAAGACTTTTGATCTTTTGAGCTGTGTTTATCACCCTCTGTACAGTTTTCCTGTCCTCAACTGTGGAGCCTGCATACCACACACCCAGACAATATGTCAGAATGCTCTCCACAGAGGCTTTATAGAAAGCCACCAACAGCTTCTTATCCAGATTGTTCTTCCTGAGAACCCGCAGGAAGTGCAGCTGCTGCTGAGCTTTCTTCACTATGGCCTTGGTATTAGGGGACCAGGAGATATCAGCTGAAATATGGATGCCAAGGAATCTGATCATAGGGACAGTTTCCACTCGTTCTCTCTTGATGATGAGTGGGGCGTGGTCCTGTCCATGTTTCCTGAAGTCCATAATCAGTTCTTTGGTTTTATGGACATTCAGTGACAGATTGTTCTGTGAACACCAGATAGACAGGTTCTCTACTTCTGCCCTATATGCCATCTCATCCTCTCTGGAGATGAGACCAATCACGGTCATGTCGTCCGCAAACTTTATGATGGTGTTTGTTGCGTGGCTTGGTGAGCAGTCAAAGGTGTACAAGGCATATAGCAGGGGGCTCAAGACACAACCCTGGGGAGAACCAGTACTGAGTGTAATAGTGGAAGAAAGGTGGGGGCCAAGTCTAACAGACTGTGGTCTGTTTGTCAAAAAGTTCTTAATCCAGGAGCACGTTGGGGTGAGGACCTGCAGATTATACAGTTTGGTTACTAGTATATCTGGGATGATAGTGTTAAACGCAGAGCTGTAGTCCACAAAGAGCATCCTCAGATAGCTCTGTTCCCAAGGAGGCAGAATGTCAGCTTTTCAAGGTAGGCCAGGTCAATAAACAAGACCCTGCAGGGATTCTAGGAATGCTACTTCTAGGAATGATTCTGTAGTTTTAGCCTATGGATGTAGGCTAGAATTACAGAATCTTGAAAGCTTGTCTAAGTTTCTCTCTCTATCACAGCGGTCCGCAAGAATATTTTGGTGGTCCACAGAGAAATGCCACCCCAAAGCACCCCCCCAAAGCAATTAATCTAGGTTGCAGGGAACACAATGCTGCGCTGCCCACATGGCCTGCAGGAACACAAGGCTTCCGTTGCTTGCATTAGGAACAACACGAGGTAGTGAGGGAAGGGGGGAAAGGACGGAGGGGGGAACTTGCCTGGCCACCGGGTTGCTTCTTTCTCTTCTGTTTTTGGCTGCACACAAGGAAAGCAGCCAAAGTCTTTCTTTCTCTCCCCCAAACTCCGCCAAAAATGAGTCTTTGGGACCCTGCAAGGCATCCTGCTCCAACAGACTGTGCCAGCAAAGACTAATTTCTGCTGGAGTTTGGTGGGAGAGAATGAAATACTTTGGCTGCTTTCTTCGTGTGCAGCCTGAGAATGGAGCTCAAAGCAGGCTAGGAATGGGGCTGCCTTGGAGGGGGGTAGGGGTGTGTGAGGGATCTGTGTTTGTGTGTGTGTGTGTATGTGTGTGTGTGTGTGTGTGTGAGAGAGAGAGAGAGAGAGAGAGAACATCACCAGCCCTCCGAGGTTAGATCAGATCTTTCTTTCTTTCTCTCTCCTCTCTCCCACCAATGTCAGCAAGCCACGTCAGTCAAAATTCACATTAGTGGTCCCTGGGATTTAAAATAATGAGTTTGGTGGTCCCTGAGGTCCAAAAGGTTGGTGACCCCTGCTCTATCACATCATATACTAAACAAAATCAAGACAGAGATATTTTGAGTTATTTTTCTTCTTTCTGTCTCTTGACTGTTCAACCTGCCCTTTAACACAGGGGTCGCCAACCTTTTGGACCTCAGGACCACCAAACTCATACTTTTAAATCCCAAGGACCACTAATACGAATTTTTTAAAAAGCTAATATATTTAATATAAACTTTTGATAAATATTAATTTTATGTATGTATATGTATATGTATATGTATATGTATGTATAGTATTCAGCTTTGTTTGGGTATTTTCCCATGTCATTATAGTTGTGCTTTTAAAGTTGTAGCAACGTTTCAGCAGAATCTCATCTGACATCATCAGGCTTTATATAGTGTGTATATATATATATATATATATACACACACACACACACACAAAAAAAAACCCACACACACACACTTATTTAATTATAACAAAAATGTAAATGCTTAATGATAACAAAATAAAACATTCCGGGCTGGAAGCCTCCCCCCACCTGCACCTTCCAAAGAGACAGAAGAGTGGAGCTGAGGGGCCTCGGGGCAACTGCTGCTGGGAGAAGCAGAGGCAGAAAGGGGGCTTTGCTCTCTTTGGGGGCAGCGCCCCTCGGCACCACTCCAGGGGCTTCTCAGCAGGCATTTGCCTACAGAAGGACTGCTGCCCTCGGTGATTAATTGTGGGGGAAAGGAGGGGGAGAAAGTGGGAGCTCCTTTCAGATCCCGGGTGGAGGATTGAGAGAGCTCAGATCTGCAGCCGAGGAAAAGCTGGGGGGGGGCGCCTCTTCCAGCCTCACCTGGAGACAGGCAAAGAAAGGTGTCCCTGGGTGCACTTTGCTCGCTTTAGCACTTCTCTGCCAAACCCAGCCACAGCCAGTGATTATTTGGGGGCAGTGGAGGGGGAGAGAGACAGAGAGAGATAGCATCTCTCACATTACCAGGGGAGGAAAGGAGATGAAACAAAGCTCACTCTTTCATTGAGACCTACAAAACGCCAATCTACCACGTTCTAGGAGTTATTTGAAATCAACAAAAGCTCCCACTTGCAGTTCTCATGCCTCCCGGCTCTTCGAGGAACCCCAGAGTCAGGTTCCTGAGATGCAGACACCAACCAGCTCCCGCACATACAGCGGGCGGCGGCAACAACAATCCCCTCCCCCCAGCGCCCACTGTTCTCTCCGTTAGTTCTCTATTTTTGAATTGCTCCCGCCTCTCTCTCTTTCCTCCCCCCCGCACCCACATGCAGACAGGCAAGGAAAGGGAGATGGAGCTGTGCGCAGCTCTTGGCTCCTCCATCAAAGCCTTGGAGATGCAGGCAAAGCTGTTGCAGCAGTAGTGCCCTGAGTTGCTTACTTCTCCACTACTGCCTCCTCCTCCTCCAGCACCTCCTTCTCTGGGTAGGGCGATTCTGAACTAACCGAGCATGCGAAGGCAATTCGGGCTTTGCCTGCATCTCCGAGGCTTCGATGTTGGGAGAGGCAGCGAAAGCTGGAGGAGGTGAGAGCTGCGCACAGCTCCGTCTCCCTTTCCTTGCCTGTCTGCATGTGGGTACGGGGAGGGGAAGGAGGAAGGAAAGAGAGGGGTGAGAGCAATTCAAAACTAGAGAACTAACGGGGAGAGCTAACAGTGGGCACTGGGGGGAAGGGGACTGTTGTTGCTGCCACCCACCATGTGAGGGAGCTGTTTGGCACGTGCATCTCAGGGACTGGACTCCGGGGTCCCTCGAAGAGCCGGGAGGCACGAGAACTGCACGGCCCAGATTAATTGCTTTTGGGGGCCATTTCTCCTGCAGCCCACCAAAATTTTGCCACGGCCCACCTGTTGGCAACTGCTGCTTTAACAGATGGTGTCTCCCTCAGCCCCCCAACATTGCCCAAATAGTTCTTTCACATTTTCTCCAAGGTCAGCTACATATGCCCAGTTACGTGATTACAATAGAACCATGGCTCTTTCTATTGCATTAAAATAGAACTTGTGTATAAGATGGAAATGTAAATATCAACATGGTCAAGGCTTATCTATAGTAAGAGTTCCTCCTGAAGTAGGAGGGTGTTGTCCTATGGTATGGAGAAGTGGAACACAGAAGAATGGAGCTCTGGAGAGATGGTGTTAATTTTCCCGCCACAGGGCAATGTCTGAGAGAACCCCCAGACTAACTGATGGATATTCCATGTTCTCAAATGTGCAAGAGGGGATACTGAGGCTTGTTTCTGATAGATCAGCATAAAAGAAGTTAAAGAATTAGAGAAGTAGGCAAAGAAAGCACAAATTCTGTTTTTCTTTACGCTCAATAAGTCTGTTATTTCACACAAGCAATATAAAGAATAAGGTTTCTTTTCTTGTGGTGGTTTATTTTTAAATAAAGATTATATTCCATTTGCTGGAGGAATATAATCATTATATATATGTGTGTGTGTGTGTGTGTGTGTGTGTGTGTGTGTGTATGGTATTCAGCTTTGTTCGGGTATTTTCCCACATCATTATAGTTGTGCTTTTAAAGTTGTAGCAATGTTTCGGCAGAATCTCATCTGCCATCATCAGGCTTCTGTATTGTGTTTGTCTGTGAGTCAGACTTTCACAGCCATTTCTGTTTTAAATTTGGGGCTAGCCTACTGCTGTGCCAGAATGGTTTTTTCTTCATCCTGATTGGTTGGGAGTCTTGGTCTGTGTTTATTGGTCTTGGAGTTGCTGTGTTCTGCTTGATTGGTGTTTCTAATATCTTCTGTCTGTTTTGTGGCTTTTTTTGTCTTGATTGGCTGGCAACATTGTGTTCCTGTATTGGAGGCTTTTAGTGCAGCTTGGCTCTGAGTAAATGGACGGCTATCATTTATTAGGAAGCTAGATTTCATCTGGGTGCCTGGTTGGGGTGTGTTTGAGCTGGAGGTATCAGGGGGGATCTGTTTGTGCCCAGGTGTTTGCCTGGCTTGTGGTGTGGAGATTTTTTTGTTTGTGAGTGCAGGCTTCCAAATAATTGACAGTCTGGTGGAATCATCTCTTCTATTCATGCTTTCAGGTCTTTTTTCAATCTCTATGGCTTCTCTGATAATTCTGTGGCTGGGGTTTTCTGTAGTGGCTAGGGTTTTGGTGCCATTGAAGTTGATGCTATGACCTATGGTTTTCATGTGTTGGACTAGTGAGGAAGTGTGTTCCAGCTTTTTGACTGCATTTTTGTGTTCATCCAGGCGGGTACTTATTCTTCTATTGGTCTGTCCAATGTATGTGGCAGGACATGATGCACAGGGGACTTCATATATGCCTTGGTTTTCCAGGTCAATTTTATCTTTGGGGTTTCTAAGGATGGCTGCTATTTTTCTGTCTGTTTTGAAGGAAGCTCCAAACAGCGGCGGCGGCTCCGCTTCCGTGTTTGGAGCTGCCTCTGCCGTTTGGAGCTGCCGCTTCCATGTTTGGAGCTGCCACCATGTTTGGAGTGGCGGTGGTGCTCCAAACAGCGGCAGTGCTCCAAACGCGGAAGCGGCAGCTTCTAACGGTGGCGGCGGCTTCTAACAGTGGCGGCGGCAGCTCCAAACGGCAGAGGCAGCTCCAACTGGCGGCACTCCAAACGGCGGCGGCAGCTCCAAACGGCGGCAGCAGCTCCAACGGCACTCCAAACGGCGGTGGCAGCTCCAACGGCACTCCAAATGGCAAGTCCCCCCACCCTTCCCCCTATTTTGCATGTTTTAAACTAGGCCTAAATTTGGGGGGAGGGGCTTAATTTGATTTTATGCCTAGAAAACATGTTGGGTCTTCCTATTGGTGGAGGCCGTATTGTTGGAGAAACACGGTATATATATATATATGAAATATGCTGAAAGCAATCCCACAGAATCCAATACAAAGGGTTCTTTCGCGTATGACCAAAATGGTTGTTTTCATATGCTCCTACATTTCAAAACATAGTAACAGGAACAACTTTGTTCATGTTTTTTTTTAATTGTGTAAAATCTCTATTACACTGTTGTAAAACTTGAATAATACATTATTTCAATATGGTTTGGTTAGCTTAAACCATTTTTTTTAAAAGGAGAGAAGCGTTGTATCAATATTATGATATAAAATGTCAGTGTTAATTTAGCTTTTTCATCTGAAACTGAATACACCATTAAAAAGCTGCTCCGGATTGCATCACAGTATTTGTTGTAGAGTACAATAAATTTCCGTCTTGAGCTGATTACTTAGCATTAAGGTCTCTATTGTATTGTTATTTAATGTTATCTGTGCATGCTGAAGGGGAAAAAGGGACGGAAATGAACAAAGCAAATTTGATAACAATTAAAATACAAAGGAAAGAGGAAGAGAAAAAAACACCATTTGACTTCTAACTTCCCTCTTTTGTGCTTTTGCTAATCTACAATACAATATTTATAAGCATTTGGACCCCTTAAAAGTCAGACTATAAGTGTTTATACTTGCCATTCTTACTTAAAATTGATTAAACTTCTGATGTAAATAAAAATTAATTTTGCCATTGTTGCATGCTCTGATGTTAAGTGCCCAGTCAGATATTGTCAGAATTGTATCTTTCTTCCAGTATTAGACTAAATTTATTCCTGCTGCTGTGAACATGTATCTTACTAAAGTTTCTTAATTATTTACTGTATTTATTTTTTTGGGGGGGATTATACCTATTGAAAAAAGAGTTTTATTTTACATTTAAATTCCACAATTTTCTGCATTGTGCTTTCCTAGAAGTCAGGGAAGAGCATTTTGTTTGGTGATATACATTATCTGGAATTCTTTACCTACAGGGAAATTTGGGTCCCATCAAAGGGATTGCTATGTGGTGGAACGATGAAAAAGGCCCTTTTCAGTTGTGGTCTCTTCTTTATGGAAAATTATTCCTCTGAGGTATGGTTGGCACCTAACCTGTTGTTTTTCCAAAAGATCCTAAAAACATGATTTCTAGAGATGCAGCCAATCAAGTGACTAATTTAATTGTGTTGTTGCTGCCATGGGGGGAGAATGGGGTGTTTTTAAAATGGGTTTAATTATATGATGAGGTTTTTAAATTTTGTAAGCCACCTGGAGTCATCTATGCATAAGTTGGGTGGCTATATAAATTTCTTTAATAAATAATAATAATAATGATCAAGTCTTAACAACAAATGCATACAAAGCCAGACTTCAGAAGATAGCAACAGAGAACAGTGCCACCTCTGCAAAGAAGCTGAAGGAATTAGTTAGCTGCTGCAAGAGGATCACTCAGACTGACTACAGGCAATAGCATGACAAAGTAGCAACAATGATGCATTGGAAGACGTGCAAGAAATACCATTTGCCTGCAAGCAAGAACCGGTGGGACTATAAAATGGAGAAAATAATAAAGAATGAAGAAGCTAAAGTGCTCTGGGACTTTAAAATTTAAACAGACAGGTACCTGTCACATAACACCTCAGACTTAAGAATTGTTAATAATTAAGACCAAATAAATCTGGATAGTGGATGTGGCAATCCCTGGAGAGAACAGAATAGAAAAGAAAGAACTGGAGAAGATAACAAAATACAAAGACCTGCAAATAGAAGTAGAACAATTGTGGTGGAAAAAAAACCCCATAAAGGTAATACCAATAGTAAGAGATGCTTGGGTGCAATCCCAAAACAATTAGAGCACTACTTGGATACTATCAGCATTGCCAAATTCACTGTAAGTCAATTGCAAAAGGCAGCTTTACTCAGAACAGCTTACATTCTGCAATGATATCTGCAACACCATCAAACATCCACATCTGCCTATCCTGGATCCTTGGGGAAGACTCGGTAGATGGACAAAAATGCCAAATCCAGTCTGAACATCTGGCCAAATGTACAATGAATAATAATGCCAAATCTAATCTAAACATCTGCTGACTGTGTTAGTAATCATCATAATCTACTACGCCATATTATTTCCTATTTAGTTTCTACCATTGAATGAATGTATAAGACATTTTCTTGGCTATTACATTTTTGGTTTTGTGCACTTTTCTGGGAAAGGAAAACTAAATTTATAGAAGACAAGATAATACAGAAGGTGTACTGATTAGGTGCAGTTGAGCCACAGCTGATTATATTTCCAGTTGTATGCTCACTGTTCAGAATTGTGTGATTTCATCTGAGAGGAAAGGAAAAGAAAGTCTGTATGTGAATTTCCCAACAAAATAGGGTAGTCATGTGAAGCAGCTGTCAGTCTTTAAGAAAAAGACACAAGGATGCATTCTTTCCTTCATGAGACAGCTGCATGTCGTATCTTGAGAAGATTGGTCTGCACAGTTGAAAAATGAAGATATTGAACATACAAAGAAGTAGCTAGACAGACTTACTTGGGCATGGGGTAGACTTGAATAAAAAGAACTATAGGCTTGGCCATAGAGAACTGAACATCCCTGCTGATAGATCAAGTAAGTTTGATAGTCAGCTGGTCTGACATTTAAAGAAGCACATTTCCTAATAAAATCCTAACCCTACTAATGCATTTTAGAGAACTGCATGTTATCTGAATGTATCATTGAATACATAGGAGTATACAAATGATATGAAATATAAATATATGAATGTCAAGGTGTGGTCCTCAGTGGAATTACAACTGCATGCAAGTATCCAGTGGGGTGTCTTCAAGGTTCTGCCTTGGGTTCGGTCAAAATTGGGAGTGTCCTATCAAATTCTGTACCTGTCAACAGTGGTGTCCCCCAGGGCAGTGTTATAGGACCAACTCTCTTCATACTCTACATAAATGACCTCTGTGATCATATTAAGAGCAACTACATTCTTTTTGCTGATGATGTAAAGCTGTTCAATACCACAGACAATACTGCTACCCTTCAAAAAGATCTTGACTATGTATCAGAATGGTCAAACAAATGGCAATTTCAAATCTCAACAAATAAATGCTCTGTCTTACATATTGGCAAAAAATAAATAAATCAGAAAATAAAATACAACCTGAATAGTCAAGATCTTGTTGATGATCCAAGCTCTGTAAAGGACCTTGGAATACTCATCTGTAATGATCTAAGTACTAGAGCCCACTGTACATAACCAAAAAGGCATTAAGAGTTGTTAACCTAATCCTATGTAGCTTTTTCTCTGGTAATATCACACTACTAACTAGAGCATACAAAACATTTGCTAGACCAATACTTGAATACAGCTCATCAGTCTGGAACCCACATTACGTATCTGATATTAGCACAGTTGAGAAAGTCCAGAAATATTTTACAAGAAGAGATCTCCACTCCTCTACTCATTGTAGAATACCTTATGCCACCAGACCTGAAATTCTAGACCCAGAAAACCTTGAATTACGCTGTCTTCGGTCTAATCTAAGTATGGTATATAAAATCATACATTGCAATGACTTACCTGTCAATGAATACTTCAGCTTCAACCATAACAACACAAGAGCACACAATAGATACAAACTCAAGGTTAACCTCACCAAATTTGATTGCAGGAAATACGACTTCAGCAACAGAATGGTCAATGTCTGGAATACTCTACCTGACTCTGTGGTTTCTTCCCCAAACCCCAAAAACTTTAACCTTAGACTGTCTACTATTGACCTCACCCCTTTCCTAAGAGGTCTGTAGGGGGGATGCATAAGCGCACCAACATGCCTACCATCCCTGTCCTATTGTTTCTTTTTTTTTCTTATTCATATCCATTTCATATATTCATAACCATGTTTATACTTATACCTGTTATCTAATAATCGCTTGACAAATAAAAATAAATAAATAAAAATAAAAAAATAAATGATAGGGTGTTTGGAGGCTAAAGTGTATGAGGAACATCTAAGGCAGAGGTGTCAAACTCACGTCATCATAGTGGTATCACGTGACATATCCCCTCCTTAGCTAAACTGGGCATGGCCGTGACCAGTGCGTGATGCATCTGGCCCATGGGCCGTGAGTTTGACAGGCCTGGTTTAAGGGAACCTTCTTTAGCCTAATGAAGAGAAGATTTAGGAGTAACATGATGGCCATCTTCAATAGCCAATACTTGAATAGCTGTCATGGAGAAGAGGGTGTTGATTTATTCTCCAAAGCACCTGAGGGCAGGATAAGAAGCAATGGGTGGAAGCTTGTCAGAGGGACACCCAGCCTGGAACAAAGGAGAAGTTTCTTAACAGTGAAAACGATTAGTCTATGAAATAGCTTGCCCCCATAATTATGTGTGCTCCATTGCTGGAGGTTCTTAAGAAAAGACTGGACAGCCATTTGTCTGGAATGGAATAAGGACTCCTTCCTTGGGCAAGGAATTGGATTAGAAACTGCTCAAGATCCCTTCCAGCCCTATGATTCTATTTCTGTTATTAATCACTATGGGCCCATTGAAGAACATGAGGTTTCTACAGACCAGTATTTCCTAAACTGGTGGTTTCCCAATGCATTGGAATATAACTCCATCTCTCATGGTATCATACCATTTTGCTTCAGTGGTGGGATTCAAAATTTTTTATTACTGGTTCTGTGGGCGTAGCTTGGTGGGCATGGCAGGGGAAGGATACTGCAAAATCCCCATTCCCTCCCTACCCCACTAACCTACTTTCCAGCTCCGTTCTCCTGTGCAGGGCAACAAAAGAAGACCCAGCCGATCAGCTGGGACTCGGGAGGCAGAGAATAGATGGGGGTGGGGCCAGTGAGAGGTGGTATTTGTCGATTCTCCAAACTACTCAAAATTTCCACTACCAGTTCTCCAGAACTGGTCAGAACCTGCTGAATACCACCCCTGATTTTGCTTGTAAATGATGGGCATATTGGGGGCAGGGGGAAGACACTAAGTTAAGAAATATGAATTTCTGGATGGGTGGTAGCAAGAACTAAATATGTGAGATAAACTGATTAGACAAATGCTACAACATATGTATTTGAATTAAAAGTCTGTCTATAAATATATAATGATAAAATTGGCATGGTGACATAACCACATACATGTTATCATTTTGGCATCATTGCTGCAGGCGCAACAGAACCCAGAGATATATATCTCCAGTTTTTACTCCCATGTAACTGCCCCGGGTTTCACATCTTCAGCATGAAGTTAAAGTGTTGTCCTGTTGGCAGGAATTTTTCACCCACACCAGCTACCACCTAGCCTTTATTTCTCTTTTGCTGCACAAATGTGTTGGAGGTGTCAGAATTAGTTTACATGGCAAAGCTAAGAAGTGTTAATCCCTGTGGTAGATTTAGTTATTTTTATCAACTGAGTTTTCTATATTGCTGCATGGAGGATGTGTGTGTCATCTTCTCCCCCACAATGACAGCCAAGATCTGTCTTCCAGAATCACTAATGTAGCTTTTCTGACTCTCACTCAAAGCCATGAGATTTCATAAGTTGACTGGAGGTTGACAATAGTAATTATTCAGTCACTCATTATTATCACATAGCTTCAGCAGAGGCTGAAGGAGCTGAGCTATTCTAATACTCGAATTGCGTACGTTTTGCTTTTAGTTGATCTTGATGTTTTATTCCATTAAGTGACCGTGGGTTTCATAACTGAAACTTACCTTTAACTTTGCTCACCTGAATGAAATCCCTCCTTTCCCTACATTTCCCCAAATACCTTCGCAAATATTTTGGAAGATTGTTAAGAGGTCTTTGCTTAAAGCATTGTCCTGCAGAAAATTAGCACAGAGCATGGCCATTATTTTCCAAAGCCTGACACAGCATGGGTCCAGGCAGTCTGAAAGACTACCTCCTTTTATATGAATGTCCACATTTCCTGAGGTCATCTAAAGAGGTTCCGTGAGATAAAGAGGGGGTATCTAAAGACCCTGTCTGAGATATATAGAAACTATCACTCAGGCCAAAGGGGCTGAAACATTTTTTTTAAGTCCAAAGAAATGACATAATATTTGGAAATGGATCAGGCAGACACTTCCTTAATTCACTAAGCTATAAGGAGGAAGAGGAGGAGGTGGTGGTGGCACAGCATAATCAGTTTTGTAAGATTCTGTTACTATTGTCGATTGCAATAAAAGTTGTTTTAGCTTCTTGTACAGTTGATTTCCTCATCTGGTCTGACAGTAGCTGGTTTTCTACTTACTGCAACTCCAAACAGAGACAATCCACGAAAGTCAAGAATGAGTAAAGTCAAGAATGAGTTTCCTGTGTCTGTTTCCTTTCCTCAGTAAATTGGACTTCGCTACCAGAGACTTCAGGGGTCTTAAGCAAAGCTAATCAATAATTTCTCGAGAACCAGATCAAACTTGCATTACTATACCGTTTTGTTATGCTTTAAATTGTCATCTTATTGATGTGGAATTCATGTTATGTTGATTTAATTTGATATAAATTCCACATCTTTTAATATCATGTCACATTACAGAATAGCTTTCACTCTATAGCACAAATCAAACATCAAGATTAGGATGTCAATTTATTATTATTCATTAATGAGAACAGAATATGAATATATATATATATATATATATATATATATATATATATATATATATATATATTCTTAAGTTTTCGCGGGTACTTACATGTATGGTATTCAGCTTTGTTCGGGTATTTTCCCACATCATTATAGTTGTGCTTTTAAAGTTGTAGCAATGTTTCGGCAGAATCTCATCTGCCATCATCAGGCTTCTGTATTGTGTTCATCTGTGAGTCAGACTTTCACAGCTGTTTCTGTTTTAAATTTGGGGCTCGCCTACTGCTGTGCCAGAATGGTTTTTCCTTCATCCTGATTGGTTGGGAGTCTGCACTCACAAACAAAAAAATCTCCACACCACTAGCCAGGCAAACACCTGGGCACAAACAGATCTCCCCTGATACCTCCAGCTCAAACACACTCCAACCAGGCACCCAGATGAAACCTAGCTTCCTAATAAATGATAGCCATCCATTTACTCAGAGCCAAGCTGCACTAAAAGCCCCAAATACAGGAAACACAATGTTTCCAGCCAATCAAGACAAAAAAAGCCACAAAACAGACAGAAGATATTAGAAACACCAATCAAGCAGAACACAGCAAACTCCAAGACCAATAAACACAGACCAAGACTCCCAACCAATCAGGATGAAGAAAAAACCATTCTGGCACAGCAGTAGGCTAGCCCCAAATTTAAAACAGAAATGGCTGTGAAAGTCTGACTCACAGACGAACACAATACAGAAGCCTGATGATGGCAGATGAGAGTCTGCCGAAACGTTGCTACAACTTTAAAAGCACCACTACTATGACGTGGGAAAATACCCGAACAAAGCTGAATGCCATACATGTAAGTACCCGCGAAAACTTAAGAATATATATATATATATATATATATATATATATATATATATATATATATGTATGTATGTATGTATGTATGTATGTATGTATGTATGTATGTATGTATGTAGATTTTTCACGGGTACAGGTATGCAGATCTTGGCATGTTCGGGTCTTTTCCCATGTAAGATTGAGAGTATCTTGGCGATGTTTCAACGAGGT
Source organism: Notechis scutatus (assembly GCF_049901735.1). Lineage (NCBI taxonomy): Eukaryota > Metazoa > Chordata > Lepidosauria > Squamata > Elapidae > Notechis > Notechis scutatus. The sequence goes on from NC_142009.1 coordinate 231,502,927, forward strand.
CCCACTCGCCATCTTCAGGCTGGTGCTTTTGGCTTCGTGCTTGTGCGAGCAAAACATGATTGGAGCTGCTGTCTCTCTAGAAATACTGGTGGGGAGGTTGGCTGTGTTGTCATTTCTTGATTGGTTGATGGAGTTGATGTTTGCAGATTGGCTGGCTTTTTCATAAGAACATGTGTGGCTGAGGTATTGGCTGTGTGTCTATCAGCCTCCTGTGTTGTAACAACCTGGGTAATGGGCTGTGTGATGACCTTCTGAGTTCTATTGTTTTGACATCCTGGGTCTTGTGCTGTAATCTCAAATGCTGTAATGTCAAAACAATAGAACTCAGAAGGTCATCATATTTTGTGATTACTTTGCCAACTGTCTAGCTTATATTATGCTACTATCCCATACTACAGTTTATAAACTTTGGGTGGATCTATTTGATTAATATTTTCCACAAATTGATATAAAGCAGAAGTCACAATATAACACTATTTAGTAGAATCACTGTGCATAGTTTCAAACCAGAATGCTGAACTAAGTTGTAGCAGAAACTGCTGGACATGCCAAGGAATTGTGCTAATACGTTCTGATTTGCTCTTAATTTTATCTCAATACTCAGCTGTGATCTAACAATTAAAAACTGTAGTTGTTGGCAGCACACTGCACATTGTTTGCACATAGAATGCCCAAAGTTCTATATCCAGTTAACTGTTAATTTAAGATTTTTGCTAGAGATTCAGACTGGAGACTCAAATTCAAGTTTATCCTAAGCAAATTTTCTCTCCTCCAGAAGGATGAGGACTGCAGGAATATTTTGAGGCAAATCAAGATATATTTAGTACAAATCTCTTACTGTTCTATTCTTGTAGACATTTGAGACATAGAATTTAAAGTGGGACAAGCTGTAATCACTACTTGTGCCAGCAAGGACAGAAGCAATGTCTGGATATAGTAGAGTAAATTTGCTTTCTTTTTATCACATCCCACTTCAATTGTCTGTAATGGAGAGAGAATTTAGTTACCTACTCTCCAGACTGGCGTGGTAGGGGGAAAAAAAGACTCAGGGCTTTCTAAGAGGACAAACAATTGGATCCAAATCTCTTTGCTCAACCCATGAATTATTCCAGGATCTTCTGCTGGTTTCTATTGTTAGGAACAGTAGAAATATACTCAGGACTGAAGTGGCAGGCAGAACAATCCTATGACTATCTACCCCATCTGTTCTTTTCTGAAATGGCTGCTCACGGGAGATAGGATTGCTCTGAATATTAAGCTACAACTGAATGTTTTGGACAGAAAATGAGGGTCAGTATGGGAGTTGGAAGCCTTTGGGAGTCAAAACTCTATTCTTTCCACCTGGAACACCCCCAAATAGACTGATATCATACTGTTAAAGTCCAGCCACCAAATTTCAATTGTAATTCATCTTTTTCCATCTTTAATCCTAACCCCCATATGGAAATTGTATCTTCCATTATCATTATGCATTAGTTTTCATCCTGTGTTTGTTCCTATAGATTGTCTCATCTCTTCTTGTTACCTCCTACTATTGCCATTTAGCTGTGGGAGCAAAGGGAAAGGAAATTTTCTTTGCACAAAGTTGCTCTTTCCCAGTGATTTGAAATAGTTTTGGCCTACCTTTATCATAAAAAGGGTTCTAATAAAATATATCTGATCAAATACATGTGGGAGGGGCTCAGCTGGTGTAAAGCGGCAAGAAAACTAAAGCACTGAGTATTTCTGACAGGAAACCGTGAGTATTTGAGGAGGAACACAATTTCTGATAAGCAAGGAGCTTATCCTCAGCCAAAGGGATGACCTACCTTTCCAATGACATCATTCCGGCTCAGCTTGTCCTTATCCATGACCGTAATGATTATGGTGGTCTCCCTCAGCTTCTCTGTGGGGATGTCGAACATGAAGGATTCATTGAACACTGGGTTCAGGCATCGCTTCATCACCACTGTCTTCTTCTTTTCCACCCGCTTATCTTTGTACATCAGCCACACCTTCACATAGGGATCTGATGCAAGGAAAATGGACATGATTGCCAGGATTTAACTGAGGAAACAGTGTAAGTCATAGAGGGAACATGCCAGTACTTAACACCCTTACTGAGCCTGCTAAAAATCATTTGTTTCTTAAAATATGATGCACTTAAATGAAATTGAAAGTACAAGGTTCAGTTTTATTTATAGAAAAAGGTCCAAATGTAAATTTAAGTAAATTTTCCTAGAAAAATGAATTGGTGTTAAGTCCATTTGGAGCCTGTGGGGGCATGAATGTACTATGTATGTAGTTCCTTAGAGCAGCCCTGCCATTGCCAAGGGTGCCCCCATACAATCCCATAAAAGACACAGCTACTTTAAAGACTTGCAAAAAAACAGAACAATGTTCAAGTTTCTGAATAACTTTGTACCACCTAAAAAAACCAAATACGAGATGCTGCATAGCAGCAGACGCTATATTTAATTTCCAGAAAGTTATTTATATTGTAAGTTGTTTCAAGTTAGATGTAGGCAATTGTCAGCTCACATGTGGTTTTAGCCATTCTTCTGTAGACTGGAAAGCCAAAGACAGCCTTATCCATTTTTCCCACTTGATCAACTTTGTTTATGCGTGGGGATGTGCAGCCACCACTCAGTGTTATACTGAACTCTTGAAACTCAAAAGGTTACTTACCTCTGATATACATGGACATTTTTTTCCAGCCTGTTTATTTAAGTAATTAGTTAATTTTGTCATTCCCCATTTACAAGCAGTATTCTAAAATAATGCAGAATGAGTTATGCTATTGTTCCAAATGCTTGATCCAAATATTAGGGACACACACACACACACACTTTAATCTATAAAAACCAACCAATCAAAACCAGCCTATTGAAATTTGACCATTTTGCCACCAAATTTCAGCAGCATAGTTTTTGAGTCATATGTTCAATATATGGCTGGTTAACTTGCTGATTCCTGCAGTGAAAGATTTTGTCCAAAATTCCCATGATCCCTTTATCACCCTAGAGGAATTCAGGAAAGAAAGCTTCCTCCCACAAGTGGACAAATAAATTTCTAGAGCCTGTGATCTATTTTAAAATTTCACTGTATTGGAAACTACTTTTCTGTTCTTTTACAATATTTCTTGTGGAAGGTTGACATTTGAATTGAATTGAACAATATTAGGAAATTAAAAGAAATAAAGAGAGCCAACAAAACTCCTTGCAAAGATGGAGCTGATATATATATCATGGAAAAAGTTCTTTGTTGTTCCCATTGAATGTTTTGAAAGGTTTATATCCACTTTCTCAGTCATAAAAGTAAAAATACTATACACAGACTTCCCTAGTAGTTTCCCCCATGATACAGTAATAAGACATAACCCAACTAATGTTTCAGCAAGAAGGACACATTGGATAATGCCCTGAGACTTATTTTTCACTTTAAATAATAGAAATTAAACTAAAATTGGACTTGTCTTTTCAGACCTTCAAAAGACTCTTCAGCTATATGGCACTGTTGTTTCGGGATGACCTTTGTCCATGTAAATGGAATACCGCCATGGTAATGGTTAGTATTTTTTCCATTACACACAAAATCCTAGACGAGCTAAGACTGCATTATCTGTTGGTGAAGTAAACCATAAATAACACCCAATTCTTGCATCACAGCTGGAGGAAAAAGGTCTGACCATCAAAGGCATTCTGATATTTCACAGATTTCTACCAGATTTACCACAAATATAAGTGCCCAGGCTTCTGAGGAAAAGGTAAATTTGTGGCTGATTTTTGACTTGAGATTAATTGTTACTGTTCTGGAATTCGATACCTGATGTTCCCCCAATATCCATGGCTTTAAGATTCCGAGCTTTGATAATATTCACAGTGATGGAGTTAGCAGAAGGATTGTAGCAAAGGGATAGAAGGAGTTCTCCTCGGCTTCCCTAGAAAGAAGAATGAACAGAAACAAGAAAATATTGTCTGATGTTTGACATCACTAATGCCCCTTCTAAAGGTTCACCTCAGAAATAATCTTCTGAGCATCCCTCAGGAATTGGTCTGTTCATTCTATACAGAATACAGCTCCACATGTTTTCCATCATAAATCAGCGGGTACCTAACTTTCCTCAAATCAAGAGTCATAATGCTCTTGTTTTGTGTGGCATAATGAAGATTGTACTCCTATAGCGAGCAAAGCAAGGGTTGAAACAAGTATTTTGACTACAGGTAGTCCTCGACTTCTGACCATAATGGAGCCTGATCATAAATTGTGAGTCATAAAGCAGGTCACCCACACAACTAAAGTATTTAATGATCTTTTGGTGGTGCTTTTGTGACCATTAAGTGAACTTAGGAGGTTGTTAAATGAATGCTGTGATCATTAAGCAAATCATTTGACTGGTTTGTGGAAAACTATAAGTAAATGCTAGTTTTTGGCAAAACTGTGGACACATGACTACAGCATATTACAAATGGCTGTAAATGTCATCTGGTTGCTAAGTGCATGGAATGCATTCATGTGACTGTGGTGGGGGGCACTGGAACATCAGAACTGAGTAATAAGTACGCCTGGGGAGAGATGACATAACTTCAAATGGTTGTTAAGTGACTATCTATATATTGGTGATTATCTCTATCTGCTAGTCTTAAGGCATTCTTTTGTCCCTTTAGCCCTTCTGCAATGCAGAAATTGGGCCAAAGGCACTTATAAGAAAATCTACAGAGGCACAAAAGCATGTTGCTAAGCTGCTAGGTAAAAATATTTGCCTAGCATTGGCTGAAATAATTATTTGTATTCATAATCAAGACCAACAATACTTATGGCTGGTAGCCATGTTTTGGAATTACAGTTTGGATTACAATAGGTTAGTATAAATAAGCATGGGAATTCAAAAGCGAGGCAAGATTAATAATTTTGCTCTTGGATTGAGTAAATTGGAAAAAGGGAATGCTTGTTAAGAGCATTGTTATAGTCTTTTTAAAAAAATAATAATAATGGGATGCCTTTTGTTTCAGATCTAGTTTCTTGATGGTAGCAAAGATTTCCTTTGTTGTGATTTTCTTTGTTGTGATGGCTGATGTGCAAATTATTAAATATATTGTGCAAGATTGCCCACGACGTGCATTCTCTGGTTCCCTAGGCTTAGAAGATCTACATGAAGCAACTCCAGAGGTGATCTCCTGGATAGCTGAATGGGACATCCAGTTAGGAAGCCACTGCCATCCTCCCCATAGAAATTTTACTTATAATTACATGGACTGTGTCTATATGTGACTGTGTATATATGTTTACTTCTCTTCTGTCCTGTTCTCATCATATCCTTAATAATAATAATTAATATTATTATTATTATTCAGTGAATATAACCAGCAAACTTCATATGTTTGGTTTGTGCTGCTGACAAATAATCCGTACATTGAGAAACATTAAGTGTGGGTGTTAGGCTTCTCTCACTGACTGTATCTGACTTACATGGTATCTACAACCATATTTGATATCTTGCAGGTATTAAGGTTTTATGCCCTTATAAGGCAGTCTAAAGAGAAGCAGGAAGGATCTCATCATCAGTATTTCAGAACCTTGATCTCCTCTTGCCATGCTAGGAAAAAATGTGCAAAGTTACAAAGCAAAGCTAGTATCTTACACTCCCATCACTGCAGGGCTTTAGATCCTTCCAGAAAGTCTGCATTTGAGTCAAGTCCACTTTGTTGAGAGGAATGGAAACTTCCCCAATTGGATCATTACGACTAAACCGATCATAATCCAAGACCTGTAGATACAGCACCCGCTGAACCACTTTCTCATATGGGAAACCTGATGAAAGCAAAGAAGCAGATGAGGAAGAGACAGAGAGAAACAAAGAAAACAAGAGATGAAATATAGTTAAAGCAGAGTAACAAGAATTTGAAATGTAAATATGGCTTCATCTGAAGGCAGTCATTCCATTGTAGATGGTGTTTTTTCCATAGTAATGTATCAAAGCAAATAAGGATAATGGTGACTATACTTACAGATAATCTTGTAGCTTTGGATAACCTTTTAGTCTTTTAGACTTTTTTTGTCTTGTGCCTTCAAGTCTGTCTTGTCTCTGGAGTATGCCAGGACTGGTCTCTGCAATTTTCTTGGCAAGTGCCTTTTTCTTAGGGCTGAGAGACAGTGACAGTCCCAAGGTCACCTAGATCATGGGTCTCCAACCTTGGCAACTTTAAGACTTGTGGACTTCAACTCCACTTGTAGACTTCAACTCCAGTTGAAGGCCACAAGTCTTAAAGTTGCCAAGGTTGGAGACCCCTGACCTAGATGGCTTCTTGCCTAAGGCAGGACTGGAACACCTGTCTCTTGGATTCTAGACTGCTATCTTAACCACTACGCCAAACTGGCACTCATCTTCTAGATTAATGAGTAGTAATAAAGTTTTATTAATCCAATTTGATGCTTGAGAGAGCTGACTAGCTGCTCTAAGAACCAGGACAAATCCTGGTCTTCATCCATAATTTGCACTTAGATTACTAGTGAAGAATTTTGTTCTTTCTATGTTAATGTACTACACTGCTGTTTCCCTGAAGAATGGTACTAAATGTAATGGAATAAGGGCATGATCTAACTTGGCAGGAGGTAAGACAACTGGATAAAGTAAAGGAGATATAAGGTAACACAAACTGACCAGATGAAATAAGTGGACCATGCTATGACTTCATAGAAAATGTGATAGATTAATGATTTAAGGTAGTATTCCTCAGTTTGACATCCTTCAGTACATTGGACTACAATTCCCGTAATACTCAGATGCTATTATATGTACAACGATTGCAGGCTTATGCCCTCAGTACATGCATGTTTCCTTATTTAAAATATTAAAGAACATTTTTTATTTCAGCCTTCATTAGGGATGGTCAATAGTTAAGCTTTTTTGTTGTGATGTAAAAAACCCTGTTGTGTTAGACCATGTCAATGCTGAATTCTTTACAGCTATATGGCACAAAAATGGTATCCCTGTTATGTTGAGAGAATGAAAACCATCTCATACAAAATCTCCCTACTGGGAAATTGCATTACTTTAAACTCAGGTCTGGTGCTTCATGCTTCACCTTCGTCTATGTTTGGTAGCTGAGATAATATCCAGTTCAACAATCATGTGTTTGAAGTAATAAAAAGCAGTCTTTCATTTTACCTCAATGAACTCTGAACGGATTATGAACAGTCTGTTTCCTCACAGGTGGGAAGACTTACCTTATCTTGTCTCCTGGCCTCTGGGCTTCAGCTAATGCAATTCTGTTCATGGGCTCTTAAAAGGGAAGGTTAGCTTGTTTGTTTCACAAGCCTTCTTTCACAACAACTGCTCAGAGGTTTTTTTTCCTCTCCATTTCACTTTCCAGTGAAACACACATTATTGTGATGATTCTATTTTAAAATATTGATGGCATTTATACAGTGTTCGAATTACTTGCAAATCTTTGGAAATATTCCCAAATGCCTAGCAGGCAAGGCAAAGGGAGCTACAGTGAAGTCTGATTTTTGTTGCTCCAAAACCATCTCTCCAAACCCAGTCATTTGCTCACCAAAAGTCTTCAAAATAGTCTTGGTGCCAACTTGTAGGCATTGTTTTAGATTTGCTATTTCTTTTTTCTCCACTACAGCAACATACAGCCATAGTTATAATGCTACTGGAAAAAGCACTTGACTGCAAAACTGCTTGCATTCTATTTTTTTTCATCATCAATGGTGGTCACAGGCTTTTAATAACAACAAAGGAATTGGCAGAATTACAGCTCCTCTTTACACTAACTGCTATAACATTTTTGGGACCGGCAGACAACACACACACACTCCTGAAATGGAAATTGGGACTAGCAATGCAGTTTTGGAATTTACTACTAAGTGATGTGTGTGCTGGCTACCAGCTTGGCTGTCTTCAAAAAAGGGTTGGACCACTTCAGGGTGGTCATGGGATCAATGGCTATTAGTTTTGATGGTAATGTGACTGTCTCAAAAGACCTTCTGCTGGGAGACTAGTGGGCTTCCTTCTGTGATTGGTTGATTACTATGAGAATGGACTGCTGGAAAAGATGGTCTGATCCACCATGGCAGTGCTTATGTTTTTCTTTTCTTCAGTGAACATATTCATGTTTCACCTCTCCCATGTTAGAATTCTAACATTAGTGAAGATAAAAGGAGGTGGATTGTGGTATGGCCATTAGGAGAAACACTGGACGTGTACACTCTAAAGCAGGGGTGTCAAACTCATTGTCATCATGTGATGTATTGCAACTTTTCCCCCTTCACTAAACCAGGGGTGGGCGTGGCCAGCACATGATGCATCTGGCCCGTGGGCTGCAAGTTTGATACCCTGATCTATAGCCTTCAATCATAAGAGCTGTGGTGGTGCAGTGGCTAGAATGCAGTACTGCAGGCTACTTCTGCTGACTGCCAGTTGCTAACAGTTCAGCAGTTTTACATTAGCCAGCAGTTCAAATCTCACTGGCTCAAGGTTGACTCAGCCTTCCATCCTTCCAAGGTAAAATTTGGTAAAATGAGGACCCAAATTGTTGGGGGCAATATGCTGTAAACTGCTTAGAGAGGACTGTGAAGTGGTAACAGATAACAGATAATCAGAGTTGGAAGGGACCTTGTAGGTCATCTAGTCTAGCAGGAGACTCTTCTTCTTGAAGGTCTCAAGTGATGGCGCTCCTACAACTTCCAAGGGTTCAGTTTCCACCCATTATTCCTTGTCTGGCCTACAGGCGCTTTAGAAAATAGATTGACCCCTTCCTCTCTGTGGCAGCCCCTTAAATGTTGGAAGACCGTTATCATGTCTCCCCTGGTCCTTCTTTTTACTAGACTAGCCAATCCCAGTTCCTGTAACCGTTCTTCATATGTTTTAGTCTCCAGTCCCCTAATCATCCTGGTTGCTCTTCTCTGTACTTTTTCTAGAGTCTCAACATCTTTTTTATAATGTGGTGAACAAAACTGGATGCAGTACTCTAGGTGTGGTCTTACTAAGGCTTTATAGAGTGGTATTAATACCTTCCTTGATCTTGGTATATAAGTGCTATTGCTATCTTGTTTGTGTTCTTCAGAAATATTTACGCTAGCTTGATGAAAAAAACAAGAAGGATGGTGAACATCATTCACTCTTTCTTTCTGTCCCATCTGGACAAGAGTGGCAATTCCCAAATGTTCAACCTTGAAGCATTCATTCTAGGGCAAAAGGATTACCACAATTAATCAGGCCTCCTCTGACCCACTATTTCTATTCACGAACAAGTTTTCTGCCTGTCAGCAGTTTTCTTTCAACTATGTTGCTTGTCTTTAAGTTGAGGAAATGAAGACCACTACCATAGTTGACATGTTGAAAACCGAACTATGATATAGATTTATTCAGCAAAGCCTTGACTTGACTTCAGTAATTAGACCTTCTTACCTACCTTCAAAAAGAAAGGTCTCATTCCAATGTGGATTTAAGTTCTTCCTTTTCACCTTGGTCTCCAGTTTATGCTTTTTATCTGGCAGGAGATAGATTTTGACAAAAGGGTCACTTGTGCCACTGAAATCCTTGGCTGGCAGCTCCTGAGCTTTCAATATTTTGACAGTGAGAGTAGATTCCTGGAAATTATAGCCAACACTAAATTGGATGCGGCCCAGATTCTCTCGGCTGGAGCTGTCATGTCCCTCATCATCCTCAGATCCAGGGGAAAGCTATAGTGCAAGAGAAAACAGAAAGACATAGCTGTGAGTCTGGTATGCAATGTTTATCTTCTGTATCCAATTATGTTTTAACACAAGAACCCTCAGAAGTTATTTCCTCTGCTAGCTAACAGAGAAGATCTAGGTTAAACATGAGCAATTGATAAGAACATATTTCTCATGGCTTATTACCTTTAATAAGGTAATGATAATGCTATGGTTTATATTTTATTACTCCAGGAGAACATTTTCTTTTACAGTCAGCTTCGTCCTAGCTTTCTTTTAGTCAATGATTCTGAAAAGAGAAGAAATTCCTGCAGCTCTTTGATTCTGAGAGTTTGAGACATTTCCAAGCTGTCTGATGTCTTTAGGTGAGAAACAACACTAAAAAAAAAATCCTCCAAGTATAAGCAGTGTTGAAAGGGAAAGAGTGTTGGGAAATAAATAGAGAAAGGAGATACTCCTAACATAAGCTCTATTTAATCACTGACTTATCTGGGAGTGAGCCTCGGGGACAGGAAAAATTCTATTAAGAATACTGTAACTTGGGTACTCATTAGTAGGGTGTGAAGTTGAAAAGCTCAGAAAGATTTTGTCCCACTGTCAGCAGCTACTGTGCCATCCTCTTGTGAAGTATCTCACTTTTCACCTCCCATACAATTCTTGACTTTATTATAAGCCCCAGAGGCTGGATCAAGAACAGGAAGGGCTTTCTGTTTACCTACAGCACTTTCAGTTTTATTTTATTTATTTGCAAGGGCTTCTATAGATCCCCCCCCCACCAATTTCCCATGGTGTATGAATTGCCAGAAAAGAAATATGTAGCATAACTATCTCTCATAACACACAAACAGATGGTGGTGCTATTTCTCCTGCTTATTATTCACTGGTGCAGACAAATATTTTTAGAACTTGGACTTTAGCTGCCCATTGTGCATTAGTTTCAGTGGGACTCAATGAGCTAAGATTATCTTTTCCCTACCTGTTGAGATTCCATGTTTTGCAACTGCTTTTACATTCCCTACAGTTAAAATATCAATAAATAAAATATACAAACCCATTGATGAACCCTGTTCAGAGGAGATATTCTGAACATATGCATTTCATATTCAAATTCTCTTGAATCATGATACTATCAGAAATACAATGGTGTTTGCTTCAGCTGCTTTGACTCTAAAAACAGTTAGTTTGCAGTAAGTACTATTTTCTTGCAGATGGTACCCTCTATTAAAAAAATTGAAAATAATAGAAAAATTAAGATGTTCATGCTCAGCTGGCACCCCCTAAACTACAACTTTAATTAAAAAAGGGAGAAATTAAAAGAAGATATGAAAAGGGATATGAACAATATTTGTCTTCCAACCAGAATATTGCTGCTGGCTCTATTTACTCTTACTACAGATCTTAAGACACCCAAATCTCTTCTTACCTTCAAGGCTGCTACTCTGTTCTTGAAAGGCCTGTGAGTTTCAGTTCTCTAGCAATTCTGCTCAACTCAACCTATATTTCCTATTCCTGTTCATATGCTTTCTGCGTTATCACTAATGTTAATTAAGACATTATTAGTATTTAATTTTTCCATTACATTCAGGCCTCAAGTAATTTTCTGCACTAAGGAATTATTCCCATTTTAGTGTTGTGGGAGAACTTTTCTGTCATCTGTCCAAGACAGAATGACTCAAATTGTATGGACAAAGGTAATTTGTAAAGGATTATTACAGATAAAACATCCTACGCAACTGAATTACTGAAATTGATTTCACAAAATAAAGAGTAGACAATCTACTGGATATATTCCTTCACTAATTTGCAACAGCTGTAGCACTATGGTCATTTTTCACACAGTATTCTAAATTCTGTATCACCCATGAAACATTCCATAATCCATTTTTCTTATACTGATTTCTATATTCCATTCATCTTCACTCTTTGTATAATAGTGTTTAAGCTAATTATGTGTTAATTTAATTACACACACTCTAATTTAGCATCATGCCCTCTTCCTTCTAGGGAAACCAAGGAAAGAATTAAGGTGGCTTTAAAACTCTACAAACTGTTTAGCAACACTTCACCCCACTTCTTTTTAATTTCAGGGAAGGAATAGAGAGACAGCCAGTTGGGTGTTAATGGTTTAGGCATCAAATTAAAAATTGGGAGAGTGGTGAGTGCTAGTTCTGCCTTAGACACGAAGCTAACTGGGACACCTTAGACTACTCACCCACTCTCAGCCCTAGGAAGGAGGCAAAGGCAAACCATTTCAAAAAAAAAAAAAACTTTTGAAGAAAACTACAGGGACTTGTCCAGGCAGTGACCAAGAGTCAACATTGAACTGAAGGTAAAAAAACAAGGAAGAAGGGAGGAATTTAGAGGGAATATTAAAAAAAGAAGCCTGTGCTTCTTTTTCCCTGGAGTTATTTATCACCACATACAGAAACAAATAGTTTAGTGGGAGCAGATAAAATACTCATTTTAAACGTCACTGGATTATGACAGCTGTTTTCCCTGCCAAATAAATAAATTTATGTTATACAGCCATACATCTGCCTGCTGGTCCCAAACCTGGAAAATGGGTAGGGTTGAGAAAGACTTGCAATTTAATTTGCAAAAAAAACCCACAAACCCTTTGCCAACATTTTTATGGAAAAACTCTCAAATGAATCAGATATGGTAGAATCCTTAGGCCAGATGGTACCCGAGACGTATTGGGAAAGAGCAAGAAAGTAATCAAGGCATTAATGATGCACCTCAATCAAATCTAGCAGGACTCCTAACTGATGATGTAGCTCCTGGTGAAAACAAGGGACTGTGCAGCACCTAGACACTTCAGAAAGCAACATGGAATGTCCAAGGAATGAGGCAGGGTAAATTGGATATATTCAAACAGGAGATAGCCAATTTGAAAATCAACCTACTTGGCATCACTGAACTACATTGAATAGATAATGGATATTTCCAGTCTGATGCATTCACTATCTATTATTTGGGACATTATACCAGGGCAATGAATGGAGTGACATTTATCACAAGCAAGAAACCTGTCCAAACAATGGAAAGCTTCTTGACAGTAAATATTTGAATCATAACCATTCAAGTTATGTCAAGCGCCTCAAAATCACAATTGTCCAAGTCTAGGCCCCAACAACTGATGCAATGGAACTTGAAATAAGAGAATTTCTATGCCAGTATTGAAAAAAAGGAACAAATATCCTCAAAAGTCATTGTTTACATACTGGGTGATTTCAATCCAAAAATTTGTCAGCCAAGCAGAAACAGGCATCGCTGGCATTTTTGGACTTGGGGACAGAAATGATGCAGGCGATCATTTGATTCAATTTTGCAAAGGGATTTGATTTCAAATCATGGGTATCTGGTTCAAACAGCACAAACATGCTTATACACCTGGACTTTGATTAATCTGTGAATACTATGAGAGCATTCAGTTTTCCTCAAAGAGTAAGGTTTAATGATTCCCATTTATTGATATTTGAAGAAACTTTTCTGTGTGTTTTATCGTATACATTGCTAACTGATTTATATCTTTTAGTATATACATTCAATGGTTGACCTTGAGGAAAGAGGGGAGAGATATTGCCTAGGAAACTATTAGACAAGAGAAGCAGGAGCAGCTAATGGCCTAAAAAACCAGAGAAAGAACTTAGGAAAGAACCTCCCTAATGGATGAAGCAGTTAAAAATGGTGATGGAAAGTTTGTACTTTCAGACTTGCAAGATTGTGTTAATGTATCCTAAAAATTAAGTAGAACTAGTTAATCTAGCCCTGTTTACTTTCTAATTTACCTATGAAGTTGACAATATATTAATTGATATGGTGCAGATATGGAATTTATATTCCTTAAATCAATGAATAATCCAGTTTTTACCTATTGGTATAAGTTCCAATTTGAACCAGTTAATAAATAGAGTATCGTGCTCTTTTGCTAAAGGCATCTATATTTTGCATCAACAGTGGAATAGTAGTATGAGGTTTAGAAATAATCATAAGAATGTTCTCTGCAAATAAAACTAATTTGTCTTCATGTATTATTTTATTTTTAATGAGCTATTGCCATGGCAGCTAGATCCCAGCGGTCAACAGCTAACTTAATTTCAATTGCATCACCACCTGCTGAAACAGGAAAGGTAGAAGAGGAAAATAGTTCTATTAACTTGTTAAAAGAGATCCAGGTTCAAGTACAAGTCTTGAAGCCAATCCAACAAGATCTGGCTGAGCTTAAGAGTGATTTAAAATGAAGGCAAGGGAAAAAAAGTTTAGATATGTAGATTGATTACAAGCCTACAGGACCATAACTCAAGCCAATCTTAATATATTGACTAGATCAGGCATCCCCAAACCCCGGTCTGTGGACCAGCACTGGTCCATGGCATGCCAGCAACTAGTCCATGCAAACTAGCAAAGTCCCATCCATGGGATGGAGGCAGCATGCAAAACCACACCTCCTCCAGTGTGTGGAAAAAAACTTTCTCCATGGAACCAGTCCCTGGTGCCCAAAAGTTTGGGGGCCACTGGACTAGAATCCCAACTGCACAGGAAAAATTTGTGCGAGACTAGTATTGAAAATCTTCCAACTCAATCAAACCTGGCTGAGTCATATGGAGGATTTTTTCAGAAAGCTATTCTCTTTGGGAATGGACTTGAACATGTGTTTAAAATTCCCTTTAATAAGAGAGAAGATTGGAACTAGTTCAAATACCATTCTTAGGCAGTTCCTTCATACAAGATGAGAGTTTACACATATTTTGCCAAGAATCAGTAAAATCTCCATTGACGTGTGGGGCTCTAAGCAAAGTAACATATCAATCTATTCCAAAGGTGCTTTTTCAGGAGGCAACTGGACTTTCTTGTTCTTCCTTTTGAAGATGTTTTGCTTCACATCCAAGAAGCTTCTTCAGCTCTGATTGGGAATGGAAGGATTTACATTCCTTGCAGACAGCTGGTCATTTGCATCCCTTTAGAGAGGGTTGTTGAAGCACTTGGAGGCTTATTTCTGTCCTCAGGGTCACCTGAGTCGTGTTCCTGTAGTCTGCAGTTTTTCCTCTGGAAATCCATTCCTACTCCCACACCATTCAAAGGGGTGTTCATCCCAAATCTCTACAGCCTTATATCAATCTATCATGATTTTACTAAGGGAGTTTCAGAGAAAAGATGATTGTTTATAAAAACTCAAAGTCTCGCTAGAGTACCACAACTATAACATATTATGAGCTTTCCTGCTACATTCTGCATTAATAATCAAGATCAGATTAACAGATTTGGTAACACTGTGAATGCAGAGGCCTTTACTTTATAGCTGAAATCTGCTGATGGATAAGTCTTATTGTGTTTCATTTTATAGCAATTGCTGAGGGAGAAAGTGTAAGTTTGCCCAAGGAGCAATGGGAGGGGGAGGGGAGATCCTCATTTGAGAACTTTTAAAGTTGTTTTTCCTCTCCTCTTGTTAATGTAATGATAATGACTCTGGGCGTATTGCCAATTTTAATCTTTATCTTCATACTTAGCATGTGAGTTTAAATGATTGGTTTGCAAACTGTTTCGTATATTTATTTATAATAAAATAGATGACCCATAGTGCTATCTCACTAAGAAGTCATGCATTTCTTTCTATTTATTTATTTGTTTTTAAGGGTTTTTCCCATTTTTAAAAATAAGAATGTTACTTGTTAGCAATTCTATTTTCTTACACATAATTACATTTTTTTCTTTTAAGTAAAGATTCTCTACATGTATAATACAAGGCTACATGAATATTAATTTGCGTTCCCATGATTCTATGTCTGTAAGCAATATTAGAAAATACAATAAATATTTAAATAAAGTTCATTATTAGATATTTGTTAATGGTACAAGTTATAAAATAATTTGGTTTTGGGAAAATATTAGTAAGTGGGCCAAAATAAAATTAATGGATTAAATTAGTATTTTACATTATGGGCTATAGGAATCTAGCATAAAAAAATGTAATTTTAGCATATTTACAATAATTAAGGACAGGTATTACTTATCTACAGAAGACAAGTTTATTTCACAGATACTTCAATGACAGCTAAAGAAGTGGCTATTTTGGTTTGAACAGGATTTTCAACTAATATACAAAATATTACTGATATAAACGGGTGTTATTTAATTTTATGTGCTAAAATAGCAGGATCTGTAATAGCTATGGCTAATATTTATATAATTTAGACTCTCCTACTTTTTATCAATGTTTTTGACACTTCAATGGGTGTGTTTATGATAAAGTGGTAACAGGAGATTTTTAATGAAATATTGGATCCTGAGCTGGATAGAAATAGATGTACAAAAACCCTCAGTCATTAGTAGGGAAACAAATAAGATCTACATGTAAGATTTTGGTAGACCTTTGGCATTTGAGATATCTAACTCAAGGAGGATACAAATTTTATTCAAGTGGAATTTTTTTAGGCTTGATTTTTTTGTTTGATAACATAGACTTTCTATCATCAAATTCAAGAATGCAATATTGTATTGATCTTTGTTATCTATCAGACTAGAGTGCAATTATTTTGAATTGAAACTAATCAAGGTATTGAGAAATTGTTATTTCAAGATTTCCTTATTGAATTATAAAGAATTTGTACAAAATGCTGGTAGAGACATCATAATAGTTCTGAGCCATAGTCTTACTTCAGGAGTGTTAAGAGAACCAATTAAATAAATCTTCCTGAAAATCTGTTCTTTATGTTTTCCAAGTCACCTTCTAAAGAAATAATATGGCAGTATGGGATAATCGGAGACAGAAGATGACTAGGCTGTCTATCAATGGCAGAGATGCTATTTCACTCTTAGTCAGCAAAACTGATACTAATAAATAGTTTGTAGCACAGAAGTCTAATTAGCCTGATAGGGATGAAATGCCATGAGACTTAAGTAGTGTTTCCACTTCACTTGAAAATTCAGATTCTTGAAGTTACTGGCATTAACCTTTCAACTAGATTCTTTTGTGCTTCATCTTCTGACTCCTCCTACAACCTGACGTCTGTGATTTTGACTTCAGAATACTTTACCTTGTGATAGTCGTGGTTGATTTGATGGCACTAGAGGTCTCACACAACTTGGGGGGGGGGCAGCATTCAAGATTTCTTTTCTTTTGTTGTTACTTTCACAGCCCTTCCCCATAATTCTTGAAATCTAGGTGATAGCTTTAAAGCTGTGACTTCAAATAATGGACTGGCTTGTACATTCCTTGGCATTTACTGTAGTGAGATCCCTAAACTGAATCCCAGTTTATGTTACTTAACAGCTCATTACCTAGTAGCTGAAAACAAGACAGTATTTTTTAAACTAGCAAATAGTTCAACCCATCTTACAAAATGTGACAATTCAAATTAAATGGGGATGCATAGCTTTTAGGCCTACGATGCAAAACAGCCCAGAAGTACTCAGTTCCTATGTGAGATACAATCTCCTTATTCATTACCTTATTATATCTGAAATATTCAGGGCATTTTAAAAGGTGATGATTCACAATGTTGTAATACAAGTTACACAAGGGGGGAGATTGGGCTGGAATGAATATTATGTAAATGTAATGTAAAGAACAGAAATGTGATTCAGGGAGAAAATGAGTGAAGAATTTAGGAGATATGAAAACCCAGGAGTAGGGTTAGGATATTTATATAAGAAAGAAAGAAAGAAAGAAAGAAAGAAAGAAAGAAAGAAAGAAAGAAAGAAAGAAAGAAAGAAAGAAAGAAAGAAAGAAAGAAAGAAAGAAAGAAAGAAAGAAAGAAAGAGGGAGGGAGGGAGGAAAGGATGCAATTTTGCAAAAATCACAGATATGTCAATTTATAGATGTAAATAAACATTTACCTACTAATTAAACAATACATGTATCTCTATAGTGAGAACTCTCACCTGATAATCTCTACTGATGGTCAACTTGGTTATTGATCACTAACTGAACTTGGACTAGACAGGTCTATAGCTATTCAGGCAGAGGATCCTCTTCTGACAATACTTAAAAAAATGAACAGCCTCTGGAAAGCAAGAAATATACAGTAGCTACTCTAAAGGCCCTTGTTCTTCACAGATTTTTTTTTTATCAGCCCCATTAATAGGCTGTAAATCTGGGGGAACAAGAGTTTTAAAAAGCACGTAAGCCTTGATGAAACCACATGTACTAATGAAAAGGAGGTGTGTAACTTCTTTATTACAGAACTATACCGTAATCCTACAGTATTGTAACATGTTTCTGTGCAGAAGTAAGCTCCATTGGATAGGGATGTGACAGATAACCTTGGTGATTTCTTCTATATCAAAATGCTGCAATTTGCCAAAGTGCACCCAGTTGTACATTGGACAACAGCAATAAACAGAATTTAGTGGCATCCTCAATCCCAGCAAGGAATGTTTATGGTTATCAATCAGTAATGCACTTGGAAAGTTACGTATAAAATAATTGTTTATTTAAAACTACTGTATAAATAAAAAAATACCATACCTCTGGGAAAGGTGCATAAAAAGACAAGCATTTGTGAATTCTGCTTTTGGAAATATAAATCCTATGTACTTAATTAAAAATATTTCTGTGTTGTGAGATACATGGATCCCTTAGCTTTTATGTATCCCCAAGCTCTTGGGCTTGTAAACATCTGCTTATTTGTACTTGCTTGAAAACTTTAAAAGCCTGCTACATTTGCCACTGCAACCTAGCACCATGCGCTATCTGATGAAACCAGCCTGCGTGATTTGAAACTTCCCCTCCCTTCAACTTCCCCTCCCTTCTTTAAAGAATGCAATTTAATGTAGACTTGATTAAAATCTACCCACCCCTTTCTGGCATCTAGCCATCTTACTTTAAAAAAAAAAGTCAACTGTCCATAGGAATGTTTCTTGCAAGAAAACTCTTTGCATTGTATTGCATTGTGAGAGACAGAACAAGGAACAGGCTAATGCATCTCTTTGAAGTTCCTGACTTAGTCTACTTCCACACTAGCGACCTACAGTACTTTCATAGCATCATCCAGCCATCACAGTTACAAAACTTTTTTTCAATGCTATTATTTTGGCATAATGGTGGTTGAACAGAAGAAGCTATATTTCACTATGGAAAAAACAGGATTAAATTTGCTTAATTACAACACGGTACATAGGAATTTGCACAGGGCATCCGGGCTCTAGAAGATGAGCATCTGGTTTGGAAAATAGATTTTTAGAAGAATCAAATGCAAACAAGCAAAACTAAATGAGAAGTATTTTGTGTTTTACCACCTCTCTGGTGTTCTTTACTACTGGAGGAAGATTGACTTTAGTAGAACAATGCCTCTTCTGTAATCCACTTGAAAATCAAAATGGCTAGGGCTATTTAGCCCAAGCCACATTCTAGCCTCCAGCAGTTGCATTCTGCTCCATTTCCTCTGTATACTTCTGATAGCAGAACCATGGACATTACTATTTACAGCGACCTGAATAATACAAACCTTCAAGATGAAACATAGATAGGCAGAAGACAAGGAGAGGAAACTATTAACAAGAACAGAAGCTTGTGGGAGGATGCTTTAAGAGTAAGATATTTCACTCAGGCTACTTTATAAAAAGATATGTCAAAGCTCTTAGAAACTGACTAATGCAGGAGAAAGCTATTTAGGGAGCCCGTTGAAATACAGAGACCATTAAATAGCATCTTGTAAGTTTCTAATGGCAGTAAAATGAGGTAGATCTAACATACCTTTTCATGGCAATATCTTGATTGTCTGAAGGTAGTTTGAAAAACTTCAGGTTTGTGGTTTTTTTTTTAATGTGAATATATTTCTGTTATCCATTTATTACAATATATGCAATTTTGCCTACCATTTGCCCTGCATTGTATACCTTTTTCACTAATAAATGCATTACGGTGCACTGATCCCGAATATAAGCATTTCTATAACTGAATTTCAGTTCTTATGCACTCAGTCCTTATTTATGTTGTTAGAAGTAGTGCAAAATAGGTTTTACAACAACAAAACATAATAAAAAAGTTACTTCCCCAAATCTTCTTTCTCAATTATTCATATTTCTCTTCTCTAAACGGGCTTTTAGAAGTCTTTTCAACTCATATTATAGATTACAGTTCTGGTGCAGTTTCACAAAGTAATGGCTAAACTTTCATTCTGATGTGATCACTTTTCAAAAGTGCTTTAAATCTTTTTCTTAAAGGTTTAAAATGATGATGCTTTGTCCTGGTGATGTTACCTAGCTTGAGTATTGAAACGTCTGCAAGAAAACAACCAAGTTCGGAGACCAACAAGGATCTCTCTGGTTTGAAGTGAACAAAGATCACCATCAGTGACCATGTGGCTCTCCTTGTTATGATACAATTCTTCAGAATACAAATATTTAGTCCGATGTCACTAAGTCGCTTTCCACTTCTCCCCTCTAAGGTTACCTCTTTTACCCAGCTGCTCTTCTCAATTCCACCGCAAGAGGGGAGCACATGCTATACATTGCCTATGTTTTATGTGAGGGAAATCTAGCTATTTCTTCAGCCTGATTAAAAACGGTTGGAGGTGTCAGCTGATAACTCTCACGAGAGAAATTTTCCACAACTTCTTGATTCTAATTGAAGAAAAGCAATACAAGCAATAAAAAGATAGCTACAGTCTATGACTTTGTGTAATTGACCTCCATTGCATTTATTAGTCTTGTGGATTCACTTGATTCTCAAAGCTGTTTCACAAATGGAATATCACTAGCCAACCAATTTCATTTTGTTTAACCATTGGTGAGATCATTCACAAAATAATTGGTATGTGATCATTCTGAAAGTGTAGATCAGCTTTATATCAGAAATTTGCTATGTCAAGTAAGGTCTCATTTCCAATCCCAGAGTATACATGTAACGTTCTCAACACCCAGAATTGCTTTATGATGAAGATGGGCATTCTCTAAATATCTTATATAAATAAATATTCTATGCTGTGTCCTAGTGCAACGGTCCCCAACCTCCAGGCCACAGCCACTACCGAGCTGCTGCCTCTTCAGAACTGGGCTGCGCAAGTGGTGAGTGAGTGTGACCATGTGTGAAGTTCCACTCATGTGAGCAGTGCACACGTGCCTGCCGCTTGCACAAATGAAGCTGTGTACTTCTGCATGCCTGCCACTCACACAAAACCCCCCTCCATGCCAGGCCACCAAGCTGGAAAGGTTGGGGACCACTGTCCTAGTGGATAGTCACCTAAATATGAGCCAGTAACATGCTGCAGCTGCCAAAAAAGCCAATGCAATGAAGTTCTATTATCACTTTATGAAGCCTTGGTAAGATCACATTTGGAATTCTGCATCCAGTTTTGATCACCACAATATAAAAAAAGATGCTGAGACTCTGCAAAGAATGTAGAGAAGAGCAACAAAGATGATTAGAGGGCTGAAGGCTAAAGCATATGAAGAATGGTTACAGAAATTGGGTGTGTCTAGTCTAGTGAAACCTCTAGACTAGAAGTGACATGATAGCAGTGTTTCAGTATTTGAGGAGCTGCCACAAAGAAGAGGGTGTCAATTTATTTTCCAAAGCACCAGAAGGCAAGACGAGAAGCAATGGATGGAAACTAATCAAGAACAGAAGCAATCTCGAACTAAGGAGAAATTTCTTGACAGTGAGAGCAATCAACCAGTGGAATAGCTTGCGTTCAGAAGTTATGGGTGTTAAGAAGAGACTGGACAGCCATTTGTCTGAATGCTTGAACAGAGGGTTGGCTAGAACAGTGGTCGCCAACCGGTGGGCTGTGGCCCACTGGTTGGCCGTGAGAAAATTTTGGTGGGCCGCAGAGAAATCTCACCCCCAGAGCACCCCCACAAAGCAATTAATCCAGGCTGTGCAGAAACACAAGGCTGCGCCACCCACATGGCCCACGGGAACCCTCCCCGCCCACTCACTCCTTACCCTGTAAACTTGCCTGCTAAATTGTTATTTTTCCTTTTTCCGACCATCATCTGTTCTGCTGTGCTGGGAGATTTAGATTAGCTAGGAAGCAGGAAATGGTTGGATTTCTTGCTTTCTAGCTAGTCTTTAGATCTTTGACTCAGCACAGCCGAACCTCCCTTAGGACTGAAGGTTTGCTTGCAAGCAAATTCAGTGCAGAGTCACAGCAAGCAAATTTGAGAGACTGAGCCAGCCAATGGCAGATAGATAGATCTCTGAATGAATCTGTGTAAAAAGCTCTTTTTTTAAATAAAAAATTCAATATTTACATGCATGGTGTGTTGTGAGTTAATTTTGTGAGTTTGCTTGCTAGCAAATTTTATGTGACAGACTGAGCTAGCCAATGGCAGATAGATAGATCTCTGAAAGAATCTGTGATTCTGTGAGCAACTCAATCTGCCTGCTTTGCCTGATTTTGGGTAAAAGTTGTTCTTTTTTTTATAAAAAATTCAATATTTATATAAATATTTATAATATTTACATACAAGCCATGCCCAGCCAGTCACATGAGCACCAAGCCACACCCACAAATTAGGCCACACCCACACAACCAGTTAGTGGTCCCTGGGATCTAAAATTATGAGTTTGGTGGTCCCTGAGGTCCAAAAGGTTGGTGACCCCGGGCTAGAAGACCTCCAAGGTCTCTTACAACTCTGATATTCTATGTTTTAAATTTTTTTTAAAAAATTGATCTGTTCCATTTGTATGTCTCTCTCCCCTCCCCCCCGTCCCCCATGTGCAATTTACACCTACGTATCCATTGATTCATGTTATAGGAATGGTATAATTAAGGAAATGACATGTCAATCAAAGTATAAGTAATATAGTTGTTATACTGCAAATGTGCCAAATTTAAAGTATTTGCATCTTCCTATAATGAAGAAAATATGGATTAATGTCATTTTCTGACTTTAATCATAAATAGAATGTCAGCCTCTCTGGAGAGAAGGTTATCCTGAAGAATTAAGAAAAAATATACTTAACCAGAGCAAAGTATCTGGTTTTCTATAATACCCAAAGAGATGTCTCCAGGAAATCGAAAAAACAATTGTTGATAGTCTCCAGGTTATTATTACCTCTGACTCAGGAGATAGTATATATAGGAATCCCAGTAATCACTAACAGCCTTTCCTTCCAAACATTTGCCTAAAGTCCTCTTCAAACATTGTCACAATTTGTGGCAGAGAAATCCATTAATCAAATCCTGTGTGAACTTGGATGGGGGAGGGTTGTATCTGTTGACAATTATTAACTTTCCACTTTCTCCTCATCTTATAAACCCCTATCAAGTGCCTCTGTGATGAACAATCACATACTGTATATCTTCCACGTTTGAAGGATACCCTCATTCCCCTGCTGAGGCTACGTGTCTCCCAGATTATGGAATTAGCTACACAGGGAGGTGCATTTGGCTCCTGCTTTCCCAGTATTTTAAGAAGTTGAACATACATCTTTTCATGAAATTTTTAGTTGTTAATAATTTTAATGACTGCTTTTCATTGTACTGATTCTGCTTCCATAATTTCTCTAAGCCGCTTTGAATATTGGAAATTTGGGCATAAATTCACATTTCACCAATCAGTCAATAAATGTGCTGCTGCAGCATTTAATGGCTACACCAGCAAAATATATCCTGTCCTGCCTGCTTAGACCAGGAAGGGGAAAAAAAAACCCCATTCCAAGTTCCTAGTAAAACCCAAAAATGAGGAACAATATTAATATTGACATGCTTTGTAAGAAAGGAAACAATGAACTAAGGATGTGAGCCTCTAGCATACTGTATATTGCTCTATTCAAATTCTGACTTTGAGGCTACTATCACCAAGATGGATACTACTACAATTTCCATCACTTTCAATTTCCCAGAAAGACACCAAGTTGGAGAAGGCTGCTCTGCAATGATCTGACAGTGTACTTTCTCTGCACTGATGTTCTTCAGGTTCCATTAAAAGAAGTGGGAGTCTACCAAATTCTGTGACCCCCCCCCCCAGCTGTTATAAATCCAGCTTTTTTCCTTACCTGCAAACCAAACTACAAACTAAACACAGAATTGGCTCTTTCAAGTTTTGGTCTAACAAAATAGTATGTGAAAGAAGAGATAAAACCATACAATAATAACACCTTTTTCTAGCTGCTGATGAGAGAGGGAGGGAGGGAGAGAGAGAGATCTCAAAAGGGTCAATGTGATAAACAAAAGGTATGTAAAGCAGGTTAGTAACATTAATATATTGTTTAACACATTACAGTCCTCATACAGATATATTACTTGGTTTAAGCTTGCCACAGGTCAAGTGTATCAGTCTTGCATTCTGTTGGATTTATTAAAAGAAATGACATAAGTGAAGATTGCCTGTTGATCATGATACACTGGTCCCAGTTTCTAGTCTTCGGCTCCCTTTCCTTTTCTAGAATCACCATTAAATCATTGGGTGGGTCATTTAATGGCTCCAGAAGCCAGTTCTTTGCCTGCTGTGCTCTGTTTAGACTAGCTTGTTAATCAATTCCTAGCAAACAGGATCAAGTTAATGGGCTCTTCCTCATGGCTCATTTAAAATGTTATTCACCCAGCAGAAAATTATATCAGCAGCATAAGAACTGCTGCCCATGTAGCCAACCCTACTTTGCTCTAGGCTTGTGACTGGCAAGATGGTGTCTTCATTTATTGCATGCTGGACATGCTAAAGGGCTGGCAGATTCTCTTGTTTCCCTTCCCTCCGGCTAAACTTCACTTGTAGAGGGGAAAAATTCCATCCAATGCTACCCTCAACATGGGATGACATTGGAGGGAGATACATTTTGACAGATGGTTAGACTGGTGGATTTAGCCAGCTGTCAAAATTCAAACAAAATTGGTGACAAGTGACCAGAGGCCTGCATGGAAAAGAACTATTTAGTTACACAATGGCAATGTGCATCCTTTGTCTGAGACTGTTATCTGGATTACTAATACAAACAAGTTTGTCATTATTTCAGGGTATTAAAGTCATGTTCAAAAGCAATGATAGGTGATACAGGTTAGGTTTGGGCAGAGGAAAGGGTAGAGGCTTCTTGCACTGTTTCACCCAACACTCCCATGTACATCTCCTCTGCTAAATCAAGAAATTTTTAAACCAAATGCCAAACCCTTAGCAATTGATCAATGATGATGTTGAGGGTGTTGCAACAGTCAAGCAAGAGGGAAAATAAGCTTGTACATCCTCACCCAGTTGACTCTGGAAGAGAATTTCTTGAACCTATATTGAAAAGAATAGTGAACGACTACACAGAGGGGTGTCTGTGTGTGTGTGTGTGTGTGTGTGTTTGTGTTTAAATATAATCTCTTCGTGCCAGAATTGAAAGTTGTGTTTATGGGATAGATATATGTATTCTTTATGGTGCTTTATTGATCGTTTCACTGTTTACCTTTTGTATTTTTTAATTCTGTTTACTTTAGCAATCCTGCTACAAAATGTAACAACATGGAGGAGGAAAAAACATTAGAATGGTCAATGAAGTGCAGTACAGTGACCCACAGTAAAGTGCCAAAATTGTTGCCTGGTTAAGCAATACAGAAGTTGAAGAATAAGTTAAGGCTGCCTCAGATGAAAGCAGAAAATTAGATGGGGATGCCTGGGCCATGGTTAGTACAATGGGGAAAGGCTCAATGAGGAGATGAAAAAAACAAGGAATAAAGATGCTACAGTGGAAATAGGAAATAAGAGTCAGATTTTCAGTGATGACTTTATAGCTGACACACTATATATCATTTATGTAGTTCTTTTCATGGGGAGAATGCACAGCTAGATTTAAATCAGTTGAACATCCTTTTCAGGTCCATATCAATCAATCAAGCTCAGCTTTTATAACAACCAACCCTTGCAAAGTTGCTTCAATTGTTGTTAGAAGGCTACATCTCTCAAGATTTTGGTACTCTCATTGTGAGTTTCTCTGGCAAGTCTTGCATGAATTGCACAATTTTCTTACGATTTCATATGAGCTCACTGAAATCTCAAGATTTGGTGATCTAGAAACATTCTGGCCTTCCCTTTGGATTTTGAAAATATGCCATGTTTAATTTGATGGTGACACTCATCATTTTTTGGGGTGGTGGTGGTGGACATAGTTGGAGGAAAAGAGGTAGACAGAGCTCTTTCCTTTCTTCAAATCATGCATTAACAGATATTGTAAAACCAGTGGGAAACTATCAACACTTACCATCAACATCTCACTAGTAAGGGAATTTACAAGGTCTGTGACAGATGAACGGGGCTCTGTTTTGTGATCAGTATCCTCATGTTGGGTCTGACCTGGCACTGGTGTTGTGTTGACAACTTTCCCTCCAGATGGTAATCTGTGGGAGAGAAGGGAAACCTTTACATATGTTTTGAATATAATAAAAACTCAATATTTGAAATAGGAAGAAAGAACATATATTATGGTAGATCCATTCAACAGTAGAAAGGAAACAAAAATTATGCAATATTACCATTTAAACATCTGGTATACAGTTTTGAATTTATCATGATCTCTTTCGTTTGTGGCCCATGTTTTTCTGATATATAGCACTAAATGGTATTGCTTAGTTTTTCCTGGTAATGATTACTAATGAGGATGATGTTAAAAAATGACATATTGTTTTCAGACTTCTATTCTGGTTTTTCTCCAGGAGTTCAAAGTAATTTACATGTAGATCTCCCTTCAAATTATCACTATACCCAAAACTCTGGTCAGATTTTAGGCTGAATGAAAGTGCTGGTTCAAAGTCAACTTGTGACGTTTCCTGGCGAACTTGAATCTGGATTTCTTTGATTCTAGTCCAGCACTTTAACCACTACACCACATTGGCTCTCATTATCTCATGAGGCTGAGCCAGATTATGAATGCTGGTTGGATTTGCTGTAGAGCTTGCTGCCATTTCCCTTCCTACCTCACAGGCCATTAACCTTCTCCAAACACAAAATTCCCTCTGTCAAAGAGAGAAGTGCTTTTGTTTACTTTCCTTGACAGGCAATTTCTGAGATGACGTATAGCCAGATGGTTTCTCAGCCAGTATACACAGAGCACCTAGGGAACCTGAGTGCTGGGTGACAAAGGGATATCTCACAGGGCCTTAGAAAAGGAGCAGAATCAAAAAGCTAGGATAGATTGTCTGTGACAGATCATATCTCTAGTCCAAAACATGACACAACCTGAGTTAAACCACTCCACTGTAGCCTACTTTTTGCCAGATGAATCAAGCTGTTGCAGTATTATCTTATTATCCACTGATTATGCCCCACTGAGCTGTATCAATGATAACATATGTAGCAACTGCCTTCCAACTTAATTCTTTTGCAGCAGAAAGGGAAGTTGCTAACCAAAAGCATCTGGGCAAGCCCTGGCTTCCTTTGTGTCTCTACAACAGCATAGCTATGGACTGTCAAGTCGAGCTGAGAAGTAACATCTACAGCAATACATTTAGACTTATATACCACTTTACAGCCCTCTCTAAGCAGTTTACAGAGTCAACATATTGCCCCCAGCAATCTGGGTCCTCATTTTACCCACCTCGGAAGGATGGAAGGCTGAGTCAACCTTGAGCCTGGTGAGATATGAACTGCCAAATTACAGGCAGCCGGCAGTCAGCAGAAGTAGCCTGCAATACTACACTCTAATCACTGTGCCATTGTGGCTCATGGTTCAGATAAGAACTAATTTCCCCTGTTAATAAAACATTCAATGTGGATCTCCATATAACATGACTTATTCCACATGTCCAACACACCTTGTCTGAATTATAGATTCACCAAAGCATATTTAAAACCTAGCCTCCTTCTGCTTCCTACCAGGGGATTCAAGCATGAAGTATATTTCTCATTGGGTTTTGTTTTAATCAGTGGTCATCTCCTCCTGATAAACTTAGCAAACTTAAAAGACTCTTAATGTTTTCAGTTAGTCAGGACGGGATATTATTACATCTGGCATAAGAAAGTTTGGATTTTAGGATAGAGAAGTGAGATAGGAATAAAAGAGAGGAACTGGTGGGCATTAGAATGTGAAAAGGCATCTATAGGGGGAGAAATATAAATATCTCATTGTCTGAAAAACTATTTGGGGCAATGGATGCAGAATGAGAGAGCTGGTGATAATTTCCAGAGGTTGGACATTTAACAAAGACATATCAAGATCCACATATGATACACGAAGACATGGAAAAGAATTTATTTTTGGGGGTAAGTTGAAGAACAAATGCAGTATTTAGTGCCCAGTTAAACAAATAATTTTCATCTTGAGTTTAAATACATTTTACGTTTAAAGGTAGAAAGCTAGAAAACCTGTCCTCTTCCACTCCAATTTTTCTGAGCATGAGGAAATCTAGGGTAGATGTCCTTTGTTTGAAGTGTTAAATTTTCATTTGGAAGGACCTGCAGTATGTTATTTGGCTAGAAACCTGCTCTTTCGAAGGCCCCTTGTGTGAATTTTATGGAAGAGTTTTATATTTTAAAAATATTTATAGCACTCCCATAATCCACAGTTATTACTGTGTACATTTGTGAAGCTCTATATGTTTCCTCAGAGACAGGGAAAGTGCATCACAGAATGGTAGTATTTCTCTTCACTAGCCCCCACGATTGGAAGGAGTAAAATGTTAAAGCAATACCTCTGTGCTGGTTGCCAGAACTACAGCAAGTCTATTCCTATAGTGCATGGGAAGCGCTGGGCCCTGAATGTTAATCAAGGAATAAAGGGTCACCCATCATAAAACCTAGTGACTGGTGCTGGGAGGAAAATAGGAATGCCACTTTCAATTTCTGAAGTCACAGCTGATAATTAAAAACGTCAGAAGGAAAGTTTTGAAAAGCAATGGCTTTTGTTATTCTAACATATGACAATAAATATATCTAGCATAATCAAGATATAACTACTCACAGGGCTGAATGTCTGTCCATTCAGGGAAAAATTCTTTAAAAAATCAACAGAACATATATCAACCTTGAGGATGATGGGGTTATTTTTTCCATCTAAGCCAACTGCACTTGCTCTGATGGGATGCAACTTTCCAGCAGAGCCTTTCCCACTATTTCCTACTGGGGCCTTCCAATATAGAAGCCATGCACGCAGCTCTATTCCTGAGCTTCAGTCTTATGTTATAAGAATACATCCTGGGGGCTCTTCCTGTGTGTTATGCAAGGAGTTCCAAAAAGAGCAGGTCACCCAACACAGAGAAGGGCTTGTTGAACAGGAAGCCTAAAGCCCACTGTTTTCAACCATAACACCAGGCTTAAATCTTGTCAGCAGAAGAGGCTCACTGAAGTTGTCAATAAGATACATAAAAAGAACTGAAGAAACATATATAGACAAAGTGTTCAGTGACAGACAAATAATATCAGACAGATGCTAAGGGAGAAAACTTCCAAGACTATGATGAGATATGAATCTCTTTCAATGTAACACAAAATGTCAGATGCACCACGGAACTGTTGCAATGGCTTATCACATGCACATCTGTAGGTATCCAAACATGCAGACATATCTCTTAAACACTCATCCTTCAGGAATCAAAAATACTCCTATCAAGAAATAGAGCAATAAACAAATAACATTCAGGGACAGGCTCAAGCTTGTTAGACATATGCAGAAGGACAGACCAAGCCATAGGAAATTTCAGATAGAAAGGTTACACTCTGAGACAGATTGGATACATGCAAAGAACTAGACATGCTGCCAGTGTATACCTGGAATAGAGACCAGCACATGCACACACAGATAAAAAGAGACTGAAATAGCTGAAGAAGAAGAAAAGGTTAAAAATAATTGTTTTGTACGGGTGTGTGTAGAGAAAGTGTAAGCATATGCATGAGATCAGTTGTCAGAAGTTATGACAAATCCAAAGTTATTTTTGCAACCCCGCTATACTGAATCAGCTGCAAAGCTGTCTGGGAGTTCATGAATGCTGCAGAGTCACAAGAAAAGCAAAGAGACACAAAAAAGCTAAAAAGGAAGAAGGTCTTCTATTACAGGATCTGCATGGTGTCTCCTGATAGAACAGAAATAGAGTGGAAGAAGTGGGTAAGACAGAGGAACACACACACACACACACTCACAAACATTAGTAAGGGAAAAATATCACACCCACAGGACAAGGCACGGGACTGGTGTTGCCAAAACTGACAATGGAGGAAAGACCAGGCAGCAACGATAGAAAGACTAGAAAGAAAAAGAGAAAGTGCCAGAAGGAGATATTATAGAGGAGGTGCTGGGAGAGACACACATACACAGGACATGAGAAATTCATAGGCTCACTGCAAACAATATCAGTGGAGACAGGCCGAAGTCAGATGTGGCTGGAGTGCGGCCAGAACCTTCCCAGCAGGCAACCCCCCCTCCCCCAACTGCATCACAAGGCTTGTTGCAACCACAGGGCAAGATCAGCATTCCAAGGGCCAAGCAGACAGAGAAGAGGAAGGGCTGCAAGGCACGAAAGTGAAGAGAGATGCAGGGGAAGGAGCACAGAGGAGTGAAAGCAGCATGGGGTGTGAAGGGAAGCAAAGAACAAACTGAACACAGCTGGAAAGGGAACAAATAGAGACATATTTCCATGAAACAGGCAGGAAAGAGAACAGAGGGCGTGAAACTGATATCCCATTCCAATATTATCATGGTTGGTAATATTTGTCCAGTCCACAAGGACTCCATTGCAGAAGGCTGCAATTTGCTAATTACATCAGTCTCTTCTACATATTGGTATCTAGAGGGAAAGGGGACATGGGTTAAGGATGGACATAATTAGCATGGCCTAATTTTGTTCATTTCTGAGGGTATTCTCAGGACAATGTGGGCTGAGTAATGTTTGGCCAGCAGGTTTACTGCACATATGGTACTAGTTATGAAAAGATCTCACAGGAAACCAAGGTCAAAGGAAAAGAATAACCAAATGATTTTTTATTCAGATTATCTGATTGTATGAAATTTGCTTCCCATTGTATGGGATTTGCTTCAAGTATCTGAAGCCCCTAAGATATGTCAGGGTATGGCTTCTAATTCTCTCTTACACCAAAGTTGTAAGATCTCTGCATCTTTGGTTTAGAAGACACATACCCTGCTTGTCCTGACCTATCCCAAAATTTCCAGAAGGTAACATTTGCATTTAATCTGACAATGTGAATATTTTCCAGATGAAACTGAAAACACGAGCTTTACTTTTTAAAAATAAGATCATGCAAGATCCTACCAAGGCATATCTAGAGCCCTTTTATAAAAAGTCTACTGTTCATGCCTGATGTTAGGTATTCCTGTTCCTGCTAAAGATGAATTAACACGAAATACAAAAGTGTACGTACACTGGAATACAGTGAAGCAACTGCATGAGAGGAATATATCTAAACATTTAACCCATAATTATGGCAAAATTGATGAATTTACTTATTAGCCATCTGTAACCAGTTTTCAAATTACACAATGATATAGAAATTATTAAATGGGTCTATGCTGTTACTTTGCATTGTGGTTTTTTTTTTAACTTTTTGCTTTATTATGTGGTCTTTTACTGATTTTTTTTACTGTTATTGAATGTTTGCTTAAATAATAGTAATAAATAAATAAATGGGTGCATGCTGAAGCTATCGTAAGTTACTTCATAGATAAAATGTTGAGTTTTAAAAAAGGAATAAATATTAAAATATGGCCTTACAGAGATACCTGACGATTATGCGGTGAATAGAAGGGTATTCTTTTCTTAAAGGAATACTGGCCTTCTGAAGTTGCTATTTGTCTAAGAGGAATGCTGTTATGAATGTAAGTATCAACTTTCCTTCAGCTTGCAGAAAGGAAGACTTTTCATCAAACAATAAGAGAAAGCTTGGGGAGCATGGTATCTTCTCCCTCTGTCCTGATCTGATTAGGGCCCACTGCAGTGACTTTCTTTTTGCTTTGTTTTATAAATACAAATAAAAAAATATGGAATAAACCTGAGCCAATGCAGGTTATTTCTTCAGAGCACTGCAATGATTTGAGAGATTGCTCACCTACTACTACTTAAACACTGAAAAAAGCCATGTGAAGCATGGACATGGACCATCAAATGGGAAGTGGGAAAATATTTAATGAAACAGTGCCTCAACACAGTTAAAAATAACTGGTAGGTGAGAAATGATGCCAGTAAATTAATTCATTGATTTTATGAAATCTGTTCCTTTATACCATTTCACACTCGTGTGAGAACTATCGAGGGCTCTGCTTCTAGCTAGGGAATTCTTCTTGGACTCCCTATTGTTTAGTCCTTACTATGAGTTAAACAACTATACCTGAGTAAATCTCTTTAATTGACTGACCGAAAGGTAGGGAAGAGGAAAAACAAGGAATGAGAAACTATTTATAGCTTATCATGGTGTAGCAATATGTTTACTACTAGGTAGTTTATAGATTATGTTAGGTCAGTCAAGAGCCAAATAAAGGCGATTCTAACTATGACAATGTTGTACCTCAATTTGGAGCTAGAATTTATTTATCATTATAATGGTAATTCATTATGAAGATGGGCTAAGTTCCTCTATAGTTTACTTCAGCAAGACTATCTTTAAAGAAAACATTTTCTTTGCCACACCTGTAAACAGTATATTTTAGTTGGGCAGGTTACTGAGAAGAATTCTCCATGAAGAATTCTCAGCATCATGGCTAAGGAAAACTTTCTGTCCCCTTAAAATCTAAGTTAATTTTCAAGAAATTTCATTCTGATGATAACAGGTCATGGCTGTTGACAGGCAACAAATATCAGCTTATCTCTTTATTCTTCAGACCTATTGCTCTCTTTCAGACATTTATACCTCTCTATTTTTACAACAAACTTGCTGACCTTGAACTAATTTTATGAAGTAAAAACAACTCACTTCATTTTTAGTTAAATCTTGGCAGGTAATAGACAAAAATACTGTCCCATTTATTCTTATAAATATATTTGGAAGCAATTCCTAGAACATTCAGTAGAAATGCAGTCTTCAGTCAAGGAAATACAGAATTCCACTTTACTTGTGGATTTATATGCAATCATCACATGAAACGTATTTGTCTCAAGACTAGTCTTAAACCCAGGAACTGAGATTTTCTTTTCCTCTTCAGTGTATGTGTGTGTGTGTGTTAGTAAGAGAGAATTAAAGAAATGCTTGTAGTGGGACATATACTCTGTGTTCATATATTTTCAGGGATATAAGTGAAAGGACTATATGAAATTGGAGAAATGTATTAGGATTTATGTGAGTTAAGTACGCAATATACATTTGGGGGAAAAATAGCCATGAGATTCCAGTGATTTTCCTAGAGAAACTCAGCAACCAGCAGGGGAACAAGGATGCCAGCAGGATGGTCTTAGAGTGGCTCAGTTGAGAATTTCTATTTCCAGAACCAGCCTTCCATTCTTTCGTTGGGCTAGGATGGAAGGCTCTCTTTCCTCTTGCTGGTTCTTGCAGCTGGAAGCCTCTGTCTCCTACTCATACCTCTTGTCCCCCTGAGAATTCTGGTTCTGCTGGTTCCCAGTAGTTTGTAGATCAGGTATATTGGCAAAGTCGTCCTGTTCTGAGAGCCCCAAAACAAGGGATAGCACCACCATACGGCCTTCCCTGTCCAGAGGTGATCCATCCAGGGGAGTGAAGAGGCCCCAGATTCAGTGAGCAGGATGCAGGTAAAAGAGGCAGACAGGAAAGAGAAAAAAGAACAAAGCATAAGACAAGAAACTAGAAGGAACACAAATATTATAAAACTACAATGAAAAGGAGACTATAATATGTAACTACTGTTCCCACAGTACACATTAAATTCTCAATCTTCTTTGACAAGTTTCAGAGCAAGAATTAACAGAGGTTAGAAGATACAAAAGAATTTATTAAGAGGGAGTTGCATAAGACAGAGTCTAGGAAGCAAATTTTCAAGAGAAAAGCATCTTGCTACATTGGCCATTCTTTGGCACAGATAAGAAACTTGATCTATTTCCAGAATTGTTGGTTCATTTATTATTTTTACTTAATAGATTTATATTCTGTGCTCAAATAATATTTATGGTATTCTCTTCTTCATATTTTTTTTCTCCCCAATAATCTGGTGAAGTAATTTGGACTGAGAGAATTACTGGTCTAAGCCATTCAGTTAGGTACCACAAATGAAAATGGATTTGGATACCACTGATTGCTGATGGCAGTTTGAAACAATTGTGTTGCACAAATAACTGCACATGTTGCAGTATATCTTACAAAATTGTAGCTTGCTAAACAGTTATTAAGCAGTGCTAGATATTTTGGCATTATCAACAATGATTATTTTGTGCTACCCAGAGTCACTTCTCGTGAGATGGGTGGCTATAAAAATTTGACAGATAAATAAATAATAGCTGGAGATTAGGTGAAGTCATTGGAATGTAGTTATTGCAACTACTCTGGGATCAATAGCAATGAAGTGCATTGGCAATTACTGCTACAATTAAAACTGTTTATTGTCCGGGGCTAGAATTTCATATTTTTCCATCTTTTGCAGTGGAGAATATTACTCAAACCCTTGCATATATTTAATCTTATCATGGTCAAATCAAAAATCACAGTAAAAGATGTTATGGTCATCTGAAATCTCAACAAGAAAACAGAGGTTTTCCACTTCGATATATAGGCCTTGTAAATTTCTGTCCAATGTGATTTTAAAGCTGATTCTGAACTTTTAGAGAACTCCGGGCATTTTGTTCTGTTTGGCCTTTTCTTGGCGAGCAGCTGCATTATTACCCCATGGTGCTAAAAGACAGTGGTGTGACTGCAGTTTCGGTGTTGTTCATATATCAAATATGAGGTGTCTGCTCGCTGTCATCTGGGCTACCCTGTTTGTCACTCCTTGTGAGACCTTCCACATAGCTGAATTCAAAATGGGTCAAACCATTCCGGTGACTAAAAGAGACTCTGAGTAGGAATTCTGTAATAAAATCTGAAGCTGTCTGATCTGCAATGTACCAAAGACCAAATAAATGTCTGTGAAAGGACATAGAACTAGAAAAGAGAACAATTAGGATAGGCTAAATGTCATGGGGTATTCAAATACATTACAACTGGCTATCATCCTCTGTTCTTTCCTCTTTATCTGAGTTTCAAAGATGTTTAATAAACAGATAATGATACAGTTTTGGAGATGAATCAACAAAGAAGTAGGATCTTTAATCAGCATGATCTTGCTGTGGTTTGGCTCAAATCTTGTGGCCAGCTTAAAATAAAACCCAGAGCAAAGTCTAAGCCTGTGAGTGTCATATTGGTCTGTTTGTTCTGTAAATAATAAAGGACTTCCATAGAAACTTCAATAGTGAGAGAAGTAATCTATGGCAATACAATTAGAAGTAATGCTAAAATACTTGTTTAAGTGACATGTTATGCTATGAATTGGCTATTTTTTGATATTTTATTTATCATTTCTTTTACATCCCTTCCTTATTCTGGATCACAAGCCTATCTGGGAAATTTAGTTTTGAGTAATAAGGCTCCTGTTATGTGCTTTATTTAATAGAAAGTTTCATGGACAATGAGCTCAGTAAGAGTGTATCAATATTTTGTAACATCAATAATATTTTGCACAGGCTGAGATTATGAACCATATCATCAGGAAAATGCTACCAAAATTAGCCACAAATTCTCTCCAGCCCAATTTCATACAGCTGCATTGCTGAGAATGGACATTTGGGACTTGCACTAAAATTTTGCAGTGGAATCCCACGTCATAAGGAGGATGCTTCTGCTTTATGACTCCAGCCTACCTCAAGAAGGGGGAAAAGATGAAGCTTTATATCCATCTTTTGGATGTGTCCCAATTCTGAGCTTGCTGGAGTAGGAAAAATGTTTTTGTGGATTTGATCCAAGAATACCTTTCTAATATGTAGCAACATTGAACATTGCCATAATAAACCTTGAACTCTCATTCTAGGTCGGCTAGGGAATGTAAATTTTACTTTCCCAAAGTTTGGCAAGCATCATCTCCTCATAATGAGAAGCCACATTTGCAAATGTCAACATACATTTCTCAGAAATGATTGTGTAACTCATGTTTTTTTGGAGGGGAATGGGAAACTCTTCGAATAGCATCAATCTATTTAAAATTTCAGTAAAAACTTTAAAAAGTGGTTTATTTCTCTTCCGTCATTTGGTAGGGAGATATACGAAGCCTAGAAATTCTGAAGGGAGCTTTGTTTGGAACAGAGATGAAGCTGGCAATTCCCAAAATAGCTAGAGGTAAAGCAATCCATTTTCTGAAATGCTAAAGCAAGATTGGGGGCACGTTTTTGTTTTGATTCTTAGACTGATTTACCATATGTTTGATGAGATATATATTCAGGAGAGTTCAGTCTGGCAGCCATGTTAAAAATTAATGAAATAAGAAGAAGAGTCTGCAGCTGGATGACTGAGATAGTTCATAATATCTAAAAGAACATCTCTGCCATTGTTAGTTGTCTATCGGAAAATGAAAGATTTCTATATGTATTTTATGCCGTCTTAACTCCTCTTTCAACCTTCCCCATGTTTTTGAGACTTTTTCAGGCTGTTCTATAAAACGATTCTGGATCTTACATCCACATAGAAGGAAGCAAGGAGAGACTATAGTTCAGGAGATAGGAAAGGCACCTTAACTCTACACTTGTCCTTCAGAATACTTATAATGAGATATTCACACATAAAAATGTTACGGTCACCTTTTTCTATCTTCAGGAGCCTTCTATGTACTTCACAATCCAAAGTGATACAAAGGCTAAAGTATTTGTTCTCACTTCAAATAACAGCCAAAGACAACCACAGACTCCCAGACCCTTAGTTTCTCTGTGCCTCACTGTTACACAACTGCAGTTTAAAATATGTCATCTCACAAGCCCAGTCACATTGTTTTAATTAATGATTATTTTAATTCACAAATGTATATGGCTCTGCATATCGTCTGGATCCCCTGAGTTTGAAAAACCAGGACCTTAATTTGAGGAGCTTGTCTTGCTTCCAAACAGAGCTGTTAGGTTAACTGCAGGGACTGTAACAAATAATGGTAGGAATGCTCTTTGAAATAAAGAGTTATAAAAAAGTTTTATGATTTTAAAGGAGAAGATGAGTGCCATGCCATAGGTTTAGCCATTTTGGCTCCTGAATCTCTCAAAATGGGAAGTGTTTCTGATTGTCTTGAGAGTGTGGGTGAGGTTCATAAAGGAGCAGCATTAAGTCTCTGCTTTGGTATGTCTTTTAACAGATGGGGTAATCAGAAATGTATACAGTATTCCAAATGTGGGCACACCATAGAGTTGTACAAAAGCAATGCAATATTGGCACATTTATTTCTAAGGCCTTCTCTAATGATTTCTAACATGAAATCTATATTTTTTATAGACACCTTATACTGAATTAACATTTTCATTGGGCTTTCCACTATTAATGACCCCAACTTCTTTTTCCTGATGATAGAGTATTCAGACTCTGTCAGTATATAGGTGAATCTATGGGGTTTTGCCTCAATGAAGTTAAATGGAATTGCATTTGCCATTTGGCTAACCATACACCCAGTTGTCAGAGACCCTTCTGAAGCTCTTTGCAATCATTTTGGTTTTTATCACTTTGAATAAATTTTAGAGGAGTGTTGGACTGGGTTGGACCAAAACCTACTCAATCCAGCATTCTGCTCCCATATTGGCTGAAAAACAAAGAGCAAAGTTGCACAGATGATAGCTATCACATAGAAAGTTTTGGCAGTATGAACTGACCATAATGTGTACCCTGGATCTTAGTAATGTCTTGATTTATTTCATTCCTAACATCAACTTCCCTTAGGAACCCAGGGACTAACTTAGCCTAAACATATCTTTTCCTTGGAATTATCATCTAACCTTTAGCTTTATTTCATTTATTCCAATTACAGGCATTTTCATAATAATGATACAAAATATTTATAGAGAATAGATCAGCATTTCCTAAACAGACTTCCTTAGATATCTTAGACCTCAATGCTCATAATTTTCAGCAACTGTGTTAATTAGGGTCCATCACACTGGGAAGGCATCAGATTAATGGGATAGAAATTGAGACATAGGAAGCACACTTTCTTTCACAACCACAATATTTGTTCTATAGAATTGACAGGTGGAAAAGTTGGGAGAAAGAGAAAGTCTAGTTATGTAGACATTGCCCCAAAGATCATCCTCTCTGAAAACAGTTTTATGAATTATTGTTTTATTGTACTAACACTACTGTCATGACATACTCTGATATATTCTTAGCTTTCTGTTTATCCACTTCATCACAGGGAATGGAAAAGATACCAGTTTTTCTACCCAAGGTATGTCAGAATAGAGGATTCTTTGGTATTCATGAATGAACTTTTAATTGTGCCTCATGGATTCATGACCAAGGACATCTAAAATTCTGCATGGTCAAGCAACAGGTGGAGAGAGTGTAGGGATGAATCACATTCAGTACAACTTAAATTTTCAGGTGGTGTCTCCCACATACAATGTATAAACTACTGATCTATGATTCTGCTTTTACAGATTTCTGTAATAAGAACGTTAGGATTGATTTATTCATTCTTTGAAGTCATCTCAAACTAAGGGTTTGCTACTTACAGCTTACTGACTAAGTGGGAAAGCATTTTACCTTTACAGTATCTGCTAATACTTGGAACAAGTCTTACTTTCCTTGCAAGGTTTATTCTATTGTTCCTACTAAGTTAAAAGTCAGAAGATGTTCCTGTTCCAGATGGAAATAGTATTGTCAATGTTTGAAAATTAATGCCTCATTATATATTTCTAATACTATGGCTGATTTGAACTAATTCTGTTCAGATATTATGCATAGTAATGCAGCCATCATGGTTATGACCCCAATATATAGTCACAAGCAAAATGACTAGGAATTTAGACCATCTTTAAGATTGGCAGTGGTGGATCTTCTAGGTATGTTCACAGCTTTCAGCATTGAACTGTGCAGTAATTGGAAAAAATATTTTTAGTGGAACATTATTATGTGATGCAATCCTTAATAAACTTTCATAATAAGTTTAGATCATATGTTAATTTTTTAAAAAATACATTGGGAATTGAGTCAGCTTTTGTTGATTGATCCTGAAGGCTTTTCTATTTAATGACTTTATTCCGTGGATTTGCTTTTGTTTTTCCTGCCTTGTGTTTTAAACCTCTTAAGCTTTTTACTGCTGTTTTTTTTATTATTCTTAGAATCTTATTAAATAAAATATGTTACCACTAACTACAATATTGTTAGCTGCATAAGAGGCTACAGAAATTAAAAGTAAACTGACTTTTAAGTATTTACTGCTTGATTCTGCATCCACTGCAAAAGTTGAAAAGTTTGGCAGCAGAGAAATAGCAAGTTCAGTATTCATTGTATGTGAATATAAACCATATCATGTAAATCATGTAAAGTTGATATTTAGTTCTCAGTGCCTGCTTTTCTCAGTTATTAATTACTACATTTACTACCACATGGGGACAGATTGTATTCTGTTTCAAATGAATTATACATTCAGAAATACCATGTGATATAGACTCCTGAAAGACAATGAAGAATTACAGTTTTGGAGTTTGAAAACTTTCCACAGGACTTGAATCCTTCTCTCTGCATATTCCCTTATATATTTATACTATGCGATTTTTGAATATTCTCAGTTGGAATGGGCGATACATGGCTTCTCAAAGACTGTTAATCTGCACTTCTTATCTTTTCATATTTGGCTAGATTGATTAGGAAAGATATGTCTTGGAGATAACAGCATCTGGGGTATAGGTATATCTTATAAATGCAGAGGGGAAAGAATGCAAATGGAAATACAAAGGCAAATCTCACCAGGATCTGTATTCCACTAAAAAAAATTGCTTTAGCAAACTGGTCACTGTTTCTTGGCTTTAGAATAAAGCTTACCAAGTATCATTGACAACAGCAAGAACTGTGAAGACCAAGGAAATATCTGCTGTCATTAAATTAAACCCGGTTCTTTGCCAACCACCATGCAGTGATTTCCACCTATCAGGTGACAACCACATTCATATGACAATGTCATTTTTCAGCTGCACATCCTTCAGGTGAGGCGTGGCACGTTCAGAACAGCAATTCATTTGCTGATCTCATTCTATGAGTACATCATCTTTTCCAGTTCAAAGTATGCCAGTTGGCAAGGTTTATTTTAAAATACAGAATTTAGAAAATGAACCTCACTCAACTTAAAGGGAAACAGGTAACAAGGAAGAGGGAAAACTATTTTGACATTCTTATTAATCTTTCCCCAGATGTCCTGCATTGCATAAAAATTTAGCACTGAGATTGACAATGGCAAGGAAGGAGAATCTCCATAGAGATTCAATTTGCCTATCTAGCTGGAACTATTTATTATTACCATCATATAATACAATATACAACGTGTGCATTCAGATCAAGACTGGCCAATAGTTAAATGGCCTAATGCTCTCCTAGGCTATATTATGTTTGATAGGTACTGATCAAAGGGAGTACACAATTGTACCTGCCCACTTCTATGTCTGATAACAAGATTAAGTGTTTGTCATTAGCATTAGATGAGATCCATTCTTTTACGGGTGTTTAAGTATCAGTTTTCTAGATAACTTTCATTAAATTATTATAAAGATTATTTTGTTCCTGGGTACTCCCAACTTCCTTGCTAAATTTAGTGAAAGAAGTTGTTGTTATAACTAATCAATTTTCTAAAGAGAAAAATGAGAGATTGGCTAACATTTAGGACCAGTTTTTTTTAAAGAGGGAAAAAAAAAACCACCCAAAGCAAGGGAAGGGCTGGGTCTCTGGCTCTGCTTGAGATTCATTTGTGACATTCTTGTGAAATAATGGATTAATTAGCTTTTCTCTTGTCCATTTATATCAGAGGTGCCAAAGTTGAGGTGTCCCATTGTCGTCACGAAACTTATTGCAACTTTTTCCCCACTTCACTAAAACGGGAGAGCGTGGCCAGTGCATGATGCATCTGACCCATCGGCTGCAACTTTGACACCCCTGATTTATATTGAAAAGTTGTTTGTTGTTTATACCACAGATTTTATACCTGCCACCAGGGGTGGGATTCAAATTTTCTAACAACTGGTTCTGTGGGCGTGGCTAGGTGGGCGTGGCTAGGTGCATGTGACCATGGGACTGGGTGGGTGTGACTTCTTTTTTGCAGGCCCCCATTTTTTGGGCCTTCTGGGCCTCAGGGAAGCCTTCTGGGGGGGGGCGTTTTTGCTCCCAGGCTTCCTTGGGGCTCAGGAAGGAAAAAAAACTGAGCACAGGGGGGCATGCAGCAACCCCCTGCGCTCTGTTTTGGGGCCTCCTACACCTCAGGGAGTCTCCTGGGGGGTGGTTTTGCTCCCAGAAAGCTTCTCCCAGGGCCCAGGAAGGTCTTCCTGGGCCTCACGGAAGCCTCCTGGGTGAAGCAGTAAGTAAGCAAGGAGAATCCCAGCACAGCTAATCATAGGAACAGCTGATGGTCGGGAGGGGGAAAAAAAGAAATACCTTAAGGAGTGGACTGGGCGGGGCAATGTTGCGCATGCACGATAAAGAATGATTGGGTGGGGAGGAGCAGGTGGAGAGGGGCGTGACCAGCCAGTGGCACAAGCCTGTTCTCCAAACTGCACAGAATCATAACAACCGGTTCTATAGAACCAGTCCGAACTGGTAGAATCTCACCCCTGCCTGGCACACTATTTTTAAGGTTGGATGCAGGGGCACTTTGGATTTAAAACTTTGATTGTTGGTCTATTCTGTACAGGGTTCACCAGAGATCAACACTTGGGTCTGGTGAGTTCTTGGTTGGGAGATTTTAGGGAATCCCAGAGTCATTGGCTAGATTGAATGGTTGAAAAACATCCCCGACACTTCCTTATTGCTGACAAAAATAAACCCCAAACCCTTGCTCGAGTGTCGTTGACTCAAATGAGGTTTTTAATCTTCTTTCTAAATTTGTAACATATAAGAACTCTTTTAAAAAGTTGCAGCTGTGATCTTTGTCACAATGAATATTTTGCCTGCTGATGTCAGACAGCAAGGCCTTATTATTGCAGCCTCCTTATTGCAGGGATAAATGAATCAGCATTGGATACAAGGAAGCCCAAATTTCATTTTAAACATAAACCTAAAGGTATTCGCTTTTCTGCTGTTTGGGCGAGGAGAGTGAGAGTATTAAAAAGCTATAGCTTCTTGAGAAGGAACATCAATTGGACTAAGCAGCTTGTTCTTATTTAGTGGAAGCTTTTTTCCAATCAACAAGCAAATGATGTTGTGCAGGGAGGACCACAATCCCCCAGAGCTCAAATGAAATTCATCTATAAAAGAAGGAACCATGTAAATGAAGAGAAAGCTAGAGGCACTTTCTACATAGGGCTTTGGCCTCGTCACTTCGGTTTTGCGATTTGAGATGCTTGGGCAAGACAGGCAGATTCCTATTGTCTATCTCTCAGGCTTTACCTCTCTCAATGCAGCAAAGCCTTTGTAAGGCCATTCCACCATTTCTCTGGAGTCTCAAAATAGAACGGAGGGCAGTTCTGCCATTAATGTAGGTACTTGTAGTTGAGTCTTTTAAATAAAGCTCCCCAAGACAACCAGGGAAGGAAGCAAGAATGGAGATGGAACCATTTTTATTTTTTTTGGCCACTTCCTCAATAATTGGAAGGGAAGAGTTGCTTAGGCTCTTCAGCTGGAATTCTCAAAATTGCTGCCTTAAATGATTGCAGGCTTTTCTCTGACAGTTTCTAGATGTTGAGCTGATTTGTTAGGAAGTAAACACACTGGCTCTGTAGGATTATATCTCTACACCACACTCTCTCTATTTCTATTTCTATTTCTATCTGTAAGACAAGAGAAACAAAAATGAATAATGAATTTGTTCCACAGTTCTTAAAGGCCCTGTCTAGCACTATCTATGATGTTCTTTCAATAGCAGACAAACACATTTTACTTTCCTTGTCCTCTTTAAAGTCATTTTTGGTCACTTCTTCATCTTTTGTTTTCTTTGACTTTTCTGCATCGTAGTCTTATTATTTGAATGCTGCATTTTATGATATTCTGTATCTTTTACTGCAGTGGCCCCCAACCTTTTTTGTGCCACAGCCCGGTACCGGCATCACAAAATGATCCGCAGCCCGGTACCGGCATCAGCACACATGACAAGGCAAGGTGAGCTGAGCGACCCCAAAGCAAGAGCCCCCTTTTTTGGCTTCATTTGTTCAACTAGAACCCATCCAACAAAGTGGAAAACTTGTCCTTCCACTAAATTCAAATTAAATTTGTTTTCGCTCAGTTTTTTTTTAAACAGCGGCACCCCATCTGACCTCACGGCGCTTACCCACCCGCTTGCCTTGCAATGAAAAGATTCTCCCACAGAAGCGGCGCAACCGACTCCCTCATATCCTCCTACACGGCCGTTTGAATTTAATCTCGCGCCTGGAGGTCACGTGAGCGACACGGCCCTGCCCGATTAGTGCAGCTGGGAGCTTGAAATTAGTCAATCAGGAAGCAACAAAATGTTACTCAGCTCACTCTTTCTGTCCAGGGCTCAGCAGCCTGTGTGGTTCTTTTGAAAAATGCATGCCGGCTGTTACCATTCCCCGCCCCCCCACACTTCCCTCAGGGCTAACCGTCCAGATTGGCTATTTTTTTGCATATAAAGTTTTGCGTCTGCCTATATCCTGGTCCTACCTCTCTCTTTTTTTTTTTTGTTCTGTAATTTGTGAGTTCCTTTTTGGGGGAACGAGTGCCTGCTGTAGCAGAACTTTATGCAGTTCATTTTTCGTATTTTCATTTTGGGAGAAAGGAAAGAAGAAAAATTGGAGTCTTTAAAAAAAACTTTCTCATCGAAACAAGATGGCGGCGCCCAGCAAACCGGCAGCCCGGTAGAAAATGTTCCACGGACCGGTACCGGTCCAGGGACCGGTGGTTGGGGACCCCTGTTTTACTGTATCTTTATTTTTAGAATTTTTTGTAAACCACTCTGAGCTCTCTTTCTTTCTTTCTTTCTTTCTTTCTTTCTTTCTTTCTTTCTTTCTTTCTTTCTTTCTTTCTTTCTTTCTTTCTTTCTTTCTTTCTTTCTTTCTTTCTTTCGGATAAATATATAATTTTGAAAGCATCACCACCATCACTATCACTATTGGAATGTGAGGGAGACAGGAGGTTCCAAATGTGATAAATAAATAAAATAAATAAAAATCACTGACTACAATTTAATTAGCATGGATAGAAAAAAAATTCTCCCTAACTCCAATGACGGAAAACTGTTTAAGATTGGCAATGATAAAAACCAGCCCAAAGAAAACATATTGAGTGGCCTGCCTAAAATTGATTATGTTATGGGTATCATGATATTGTTGTATTGATAAATCATCATAATGTGCATGTTTCAGCTGAAGACTGGAAACACTGCCATATAAATCAATTAAATATTGGATCCCACTATTGGAAATCTTTGACAAAAGTATCTCAGTGCAGCCTCATTTATGCACAACTGAGTTCAATCTCTGTCCAAAATGTCTATTCCCAATTCAAGCTGGACAGATCAATTCATCCAGCTACTTTTTTCTTTTGTAAATAAATGGAAAAAACTAGCCTGGGGGAAAAGCAAGAGATTGTTGTCTCCTGTTCCAACAAAAAAAATCTATCTTTTACAGAAAGTATCTATGAAGAATAGCTGCTATATATGCTGTACCAATAAAGCACTTAAGGAATATTTTAAATGCAATAATTAATTAAAAACAAGCTAGAAGGAATATCATTAAACACCATCTAGGATAAGAC
Organism: Notechis scutatus; assembly: GCF_049901735.1. Classification (NCBI taxonomy): domain Eukaryota; kingdom Metazoa; phylum Chordata; class Lepidosauria; order Squamata; family Elapidae; genus Notechis; species Notechis scutatus. The sequence goes on from NC_142009.1 coordinate 231,547,267, forward strand.
CCTGCTCTGAAAAATATTTGTCAAGCTGTTCCCTGAAAACTTCAGAACATCAGATATTACTACCAATGTTGCATTGCTCAAATGCTGATGTTAAAGTTAAAATATTTTACCAAAATATATTCTAAAATAAAAAGCCTTTGCACATTACTTTATTTGATTTCTGTGAGTAATTCTTCATTCTATTTTTATTCTAAATAATATTTTTCCTTCTTCTCAATCTTCTTCTCACTAAATACATTCAATGCCTCCGATTTTTCATAATGTAATTTACCTTTCAATCCTGCTGCCATTTTCATCATCATTATGTTTATTTGCAACAAAGTTTGATAGACATTATCTATCAAGGGTAACTCATCACTGTCTTTTAGCTCTATTTGGGAATATATGTATAACTAAAGACAACAGCAATTATTAGTAATTAACACTGTTCCTATATAATACATTTACAAGATGGTTCTATGATGGTTCTGTTCTCCTAACACTATAGACACAATTGTACACCATTTCTTGCAACAATTGCAAGCTGATTAACAAAAGATTTTTAACAAGCTTGGACCTGTTATGCTGCTTTAATTTTATGCACCTTGAAACATAATTGTGTTCACTAAACAATGTATTGTTGGTTAAACCAGTTATCTCTATGAATCTTTGATCTCAACTATTCCTGACTATCGGTGAAAGAAAGCAGAATATATTAGTGCTAGTATTATACAGATGTGTTTGTGTTTGTATTGTCAGTGATGTGCAGCTGTATGTAAATATGAGTGCAGTGTTCAGTTACAGGAATATAAAATACAACTTAAGATTTTCCAGGTATGGAAACAAACAAGTACACACGTCTATGTACTTTGTGCTATTTACACACTCCACAACCTCGCTTTGCTATGTCCCATTTAGATCAACAGGTAATAGAAAGAAACCAAACAGGGAAACCAAATGTAAAGGATAGTTGACGGTATCCCATCCCAAAGAAAATAATGGATTTTGTCACACCTCTAGATAAGGGAAGAGCAAAGCTTCAGATTATTTCTCTGGGCTTGGAATTTAGAAACTGTCATCAACAGGGAAAGTATTGAAAACAGATTAAAAATAACGCACACTTCAAACTGCTCTGACAAATCTTTTACAGCTCACAGCAAGAAGGATAGGCAGGATGTCATGAATAAGAAAACCAAGACCGTAATTGTGAAGGAGAAGGAGGGAGTGAAGCATCCCTTGCAGAGACATTTGCCAGCTCTCCTGTAAGATCAGTGCATAAAAAAGATTTTTCCTTTAGCACTTGGTTTTCTTCTCCCTCCCACTCAAGGCAAAATTATTCTGGAGTGAAGAGGCAGTTCAAGTCCCTCAAGAGTCAGTGGCATGGCTCTGTCCTTAATCAGCACAGGTGAGCAAACTGCACTCCATAAACTGGCAGACTTGTGGCAGTGGTTCTTTCTTCTAGCCCCCAATTAACTTCTGAAAACGTGAGGATGTGATACAATTATACAATTCTGTTAAACGCCCCCCCGGTTGCTCAAATGATGCAGAAGATTACATTACCCGGACAGAGAATAAATTAGACGATTGTCCAATTTGACCCTTATTCTGAAACCTTGTTCTCCATATTCTAAACACTTTTAACGCTGTACTTGTTTTCTGAGAGGACAGCAAGTCTATATCTGTGGCTGTTAAATGAAAAATGTTTGAAGAATTTCACTAAGCATTTTGGAAAGGTTAAGAAATGAAACTGCATAAGGACCAGAGTTGTTGCAATAGGTAAGAGTCAGAAAAATCTCCTCCTCTGGAATTAGGAAGTGTCTTTTCTGTACTAGGGAATTGACTCTTCCACATCATGTTACAAGTTCTGAGGAGTTTAAAGGAAGAAGTTGCTTCTCCACAAAGGACAGACTAATAAGGCAGGCAAATTATTGACTTGTCTGCAATCAGCTTGAAGCTAACTGCACTGCAGTTATCAAGTGGACATTCACCAAACAGAACAATAAACAAATGCAAGTCACACAGAAAGGAAGTGAAAAGAGCAAAGGAACTTACAGGAAAGATTTCATATCCAAGCCTCGGTTCCGAATCTGCCCCACCATATGATCCCAGCTCCCAGGGTTGGAGCGGCTACGGCCACCAGCTGTCCTCTGCTTGGAGCCAGCGGAGGTCCCTTGCCGTGACTGGCCACTCCGACAGCCCCGAGGGTTGCCAGTGGCTGAGGAGGAGCTGGTGTGGGACTGCAGGTGACCCAGGCTCTGGCTGGTGGTGGGCTGGTTGTGGCTGGGGTTCTGATGCTGGCTGAGTGGCTGTTGGAGGCTTTGCTGGCGCAAGAGGGTGCGCGGGCGCTGGCATTTCGGGTCTCCTGCTGAGGTGGGGATATACTCAAGGGTAGTGGCTGTGGACATGGTGGAATCCTCAAAACTTACGGAGATGGAGGGCAAGGAAAAGGAGAAAAAGGAGAAGAAGGTAAAGGGGCAAAATCGGAGGAAGGAAAAGCAGAGTGTTAAAGAGAAGATGCCCCAGCACAGCATTCTCTCAGCCAGGCATGGTTTGAAGCGACACACTGTCCTTGGGAGCTGTGCCTCTAATTCTGAATCTTTGGCAGCATAGGTCCCCTGCCCTGTGGCCATTTTGTACCCTTCTGTGATCACGAGATCCTTTCCAATCTTGGGGTTCAGTGTGAGAGTGTTCACAAGCCACTTCTCCTTTTCTTTCTCCCAAGCTTGTAAGGAGAATCAGAATGCCAATCCTCATTTCAAAACTAATTAGACTGCTTTCTCAACGCAAATTCCCTGGTGCCTGTGATGGGTTGCTTGTGACATGTGACACATTCCACAATCGCTTTCCCTATTGGCTCTCTCTGAAGCCATTCCTATTCAGAACTGTCACATATCCTAATCCATTTCCCCCCCTAATGAAGTTGCAGCCCCATCTTTCCCTTGAATTGGTATAGTACTGTCCTCCAGAGCACATTATAATATTCTTAGGTAATTACATGTAATAATGGTGCCTATCCTCTTTACTGTTGGCTTTATATGCTTTTGAGAACTGCCTGAGAACCAGAAACACACGTTCTATGGCTTGTTGAAGTTGCAGTGAAAGCCCCAGGAACTTGTCTAGAGACAATGACAACCCTACAACTAAGGCAAGGCTATTTTGGATTATTACAGGAGTGTTGGGTTTAATGTTTGCTGTTCCTGAACACTGTCCTTTTTCCTCTTTGAGCAAGGAAACTGAGGTAACTGCTTGAGGGAAGAACTAGCTTTGCTACTAGCATGTCTGTTTCTTTAAGCTTCTGTCATTGCCAAAGTGTTGCTAGAATTAAGGGAAGACAAGATGTGTTAGCAGGAGTTTCACCATTTATTTCCTGTTTATGACTGACACTCTTCCATGGTTACTTTTCCCCTGCTCCCATCTGAGCTTAATTTTGGTCAGCTAGGGAAAAAGAAGCCAAGGAAAGGGTTCTGTAGAACTATGAGCATGTACCTATAGGTGTTTCTTTTTAGCAGAGGAGGTAATGGAGATGAGATTCAACTCTTCTCTCTGATCTTGCCCTAGCTCTCTTTAAAATGGACTTTGTTTACTTCTTGATTGTTTGGCAAGGACCAAAGCTTAACGTCACAGATTTCTTGCCTTCACATCTTGTTCATCCCCCTAAAGCAACTCAAAAGCACATCATAAGGCAGAAAATTCTGCACTTAAGCTTTCCTCTTAACTCTTGATAGTAAGGGAACAAATAGGCCATTGTCTCTTGTCTGAAAGCAGTGCTACTGTTTTCTGGTGTGGCTCTACCTGATTGGATGTCATTCACAATTTTTGATCATAAGGCTATCTCTATGGATTCAGGCAAATTGCAGCCTTTTTTTTTTTCATTATGGCCCTTAGTGGATTTGATTTGGAAGTCATTTCACATCTCACAAAGTTATACATTTTTGTGCAATATTGAACATATACTCAGTGAAGAATATCTGCATCCAAGAACAGCTTCTCAATGAGTGCATCTACATGATATATACATCTGTAAGCAAACATCTTAGAGGCATGTCTTTTTTTTGAAAAATGTAATGCTTGAAGTGGCCATTAGGGGTCTGACTACACGTGATATACACACATATCTCTATAGAGAGTGTGAGAGAGGCCTAGGGGTATTTGTCCAAGTAAGAATTACCATTTCAGAAAAGGAAACTCAGGAGTCCAAAAGCAGGGGAGTGTAAAACACAAGGAGCCTGGATAAGCCTCTTGGTGAGGCAAATGTAATGAAGAAATGGCACACCCATCTTAAAACACCCTGTCTGTCTTGTCAAAAGAGTCTTTTCTAAAGTCATGAAACTAAAATGGTACTGAGACCCTTCTGATAGATGTCTGCTCTATGTAAGAACCTTTTCTTGAGCAGTCTCCCAACTCGTAAGCCAGCGGGATACCTATACAGCAGACTCTAAAATGCAGAGGCCACCAATTCTAGCATGTTGTAATGCTCTCTCCATAGCAGTTCCGGGGAGGCCAATACAGAATTGTCCCATGTGATCTGAGATTGTGGCCCTATGGAAAAGGGGTGATTAAAACCACAACTCATATCCTGTTACATTGTACCCTCTATGAGGATTCATGGAATCATAATTCCTTACCTGGCAAAATATCTGAGAATTCTGATCTCTTTTTATTACTATCAGATCAGTGTATGATACAGCTTCTTCAAGTGCAGTTAAATTCTACTATATTATCCATAAAATCGGGCAGATTTTGGCTGCCCACTGATGATCTCACCACTAACTATAATATAGTATTATATTTTGTTCTGCTTTGTTCTATTTATTTTAATGTTTTGAATTTTTAATTCTAGCCTGTGGTTATAATATAGGTACTCCTTGACTTACAACAGTTCATTTAGTGACCATTTAAAATTACAAGGGCACTGAAAAAAGTGACTTAAGACAGTTTTTTTCAGAGTTACGACCTTTGCAGCCTCGAAAGTCAGACACCTGGTAACTAACTCAGATTTATGATGGTTGCAGTGTTCCCAAGGTCATGTGATCCCCTTTTGTGACCTTCTGACAAACGAAGTCAATGGAGAAGCCAGATTCACTTAACAGCTGGGCTACTAACTTATCGACTGCGGTGGTTCATTGAACAATTGAGGCAAGAAAGATCATAAAATGGGGCAAAACTCACTTAACAAATGTAATAGATTGATTGATTGACTCTAACAGATGCATCTGAACATAACGTGTAGTTAGTTGCCTAGTTGGAGGAACAAACCAGGAGGGATAGGTAGGAAAAATATAAGACGGCCACACTCCTGTAGATGTGAGAGAGAGAACCCGTGTAGGTATGATCTATAGCCTGTGGACAGTGAAGCACAGGACAGAACATATAGCTTGAAAGACAATACGATAAGTAGGGAAAGCTGTCACAACTAACCAAATAGGACAAGCCATTGAGTAACTCAATGCACAACATAGCTACCCATACAGCCAACGACAAGAGAAAAACAGGCATGGGTGATCATAATGACATAAGACAATGCAGAAAGAAACATGCAGGGATTAGAAGGAATTCATGATCAAGGCTGTTCGCTTACTATGCGGCTGCCCTTGCACATTTTGTTAGGAATTAAATATACTGTGCAAGTTTTAAGTTACTGAAAATATCTGAAGAATAGTGCGGGGGGGAGGCTGTCCCCTCATATCAAATAACTCCCATCATCTCCATTGACTTGCCAGGGGCTCAGACAGGTACCTTTCTTGAACCTACCTGTAGGGCTAAATATGAGAAGGTCTATATACAAATCTATCTTATACATCTATTCTTGCCTCAGATTGCAAGGACCATCCATCTGCATCATTTATTTGAAATACAGAATACGTGTTTTGGTAGAATATGTTTCCAGTTAGCTTCTATTTCTTTTTAAAAAAAAAATACTTAACTCCATTTATAAACAACCATGCTTGCAATTAAACTGAAAACTGGACTTTTGAACAGGCCAAAAAGAAGTATGGAAAATGCAGAATATGACAGGGTGGTTGAATAAGCAAACTGGTGAAACTATTCCAATTAGGAAAGTTATTTTGAATACAGTATTCCCTAAAAGGCATGGCTAGCCATTTGTCTGAGTATCTCACAAAGCAGTGGTGGGATTAAAAAAATTTACTATCGGTTCTGTGGGCGTGGCTTGGAGGGCATGGCATGGCTTGGTAGGCATAGCTTGATGGGCGTGGCAGGGGGAGCATACTGTAAAATCTCCATTCCCATTCTATTCCTGGGGGAAGGTTACCACCGGTTCTCCAAACTACTCAAAATTTCCGCTACCGGTTCTCCAGAACTGGTCAGAACCTGCTGAATACCACCTCTGTCACAAAGGGAGCCAATCACCGATACAGGAAGATGAACATGTGAAAGCAGAGAGGAGCACAGTCAGCTGATCACCCACCAGACTTACTACTCCTAATATTTTTTTCTAGAGCAGCCAGATGGGGCAAGTAGTCACAAAATATGTCACTTGTATAAAAAGTAAAACCAAATAAGTTCTTTAGTATAACTAAGAATATTCAGAAACTAAGAGCAATTGGGGATCTAGCATTTTTAGCCTACTACTGACCTTGGCCTGAAACCATCTTTACTCAAATCAGCAGAATTGCTTAGGGAAGTCATAACAAAATAATGGTTGAGTTTTTATAGGGTGAAGATAGGTAGGTAGGTAGGTAGGTAGATAGATAGATAGATAGATAGATAGATAGATAGATAGATAGATAGATAGATAGATAGATATAGAGAAAGAAAAAAGAACTGTGAAAATCTATGTAAGAAATGAGTCACGTCTCTCTCCATTTCCTACTTTGGTCCAGGTTTTAAGTACTTCTACTTATGTACTGGCTGCCTCTAGCTTAACCCCCTCCTGCTTGGCAAAGACAGAAATCAGCCTTCCTCCTCCCTGCTTGCTCCACATGTAGTGACCTCATTTCTGGTTTTTTTTATTATCAAATCCTAAATTAGTTCAGTTTTCAGCCTCTCAGTCATAGGAAACTAAAATTGGCTCCTCTGGGCTGGGAGTAAGTAGAACACATGTATTTCTATCAAAGTAATAATGTGTGGGAAGAAGCCTCTGCCACACCTGGCCTTCTGACATATCTGCAGATACCTCTGATGGCTCCCATACAGTTTCTATCACAAGGCCACTGTACAAGCAGACGAACAGAAGGGCTATCTCAGACAGACAGACAAAGCACAGTAGCACTCAGTCACAAAAACACACATGCCAGATATATATATATATGATTGATTTACTCCACAGAAAGTGCTATATGATCAAAAACCCTCTATGTCTGGGACTAAATTTCTGGAAAATATGAATATAGTGCTTATGTATTCATTTACACCTTGGATAAATACTCTCTTCCCAAATATTCATTTACATTTTTGGCATGATAATAAATGGTGACAGAATAGAGGGAACCTGTTTTTGTTTTTTTGTTTTTGGCTTTGAAATAGGTAGAATAGAGTCCTGGAAGGTATCACAAACCCAAAGGTTTTAAAAGACATAGTCTAACAAAGTAAACTGAGTTCCATGTACATTCTGGATAAGTGTAAGGCCAGCAATTGATGGTAGACTTCAGAGTGAATGATTCTGTGGGCATGTATCCCTTAGGACAAATCTTTGCTTCCTGTTATGGAGATGATAAAATATTCTATCATAGGAATAAGAACTCTTCCAACTTAATGTAATCAATCCAAGCCACTTCTGATAGTGATCTGTATTTTTGATGATATTACTTTGTTTGGATACCATGAGCTTGCAGTTGAGAATAGAACAGGAAACAGCATTAGGAAACAACTTCCCTCAAACATTTCCATATTCATTAACATATACAAAGCCACCTCTTGAAGACCTAGAGATCAGAAGAGCTAGTGTTGATTCCTTACAATTCCAAAATGATCCCAGGGCACATGTTGTTTAAGTTAAGCAGATCACTGCTTCGAGAGGGGACCACAGAGAGATCCTATATTGACCATGCTGAATTCCATGAATTCCATCAAAGAATTGTCAAATATGCTTAAAAACTCTAAAAGAAAATTTCCAAAATTGTTGGCAATGAAAAAGACCCAGCTAGAGGAACTTTTTGCTGACACTGGAATTTAGAGATACTAGTCTGATAACTGGTCTGGTGGGAAGGACAGGCAGTAGGGAAAGATTTATTGGGTCACTGACAAACGTGTTGGGCTCCATGGGTCATGGAAAGAGCCATAATGTAATCGTGCAAGTCATAGCAGTGGCAAGGTGAGCTTAGCTATGGTGTCAATAGTAGCTTTGTTAGCTCTGATGTCTCCAAGCTTACAAACCCTTAATTTAGCAAAGCATATTTCATTCTCAGCAGACTAATGAAATATAATCATTTTAAAAATGACGATTGGCAGCCTAGAAATATCCATGATAAAATCATTATCCTATTATTTCATACAGCATGAGATTTGTATGCTGTTTCCATCAAAGAAGCACATGCTGATATGGAAACTGCCTTTGCCACAGAATGTGCCTTTGCTTCAGGGGTGGGAACTGCATAGCACAAGATAGACTGTACCAAAGCTCCTTCATCGTGTGCAACTTTCTCCATGTATAACTGTTAGAAATTTGTACTTCAGGTTTTTATGGGGTTCTGAGGAAAAGATTCTGGAGTGGGCATCCCTTTAAGACCTTTATTACTGCCTGTTCTCTTTTCTACTATTTTGATCATTCTTCTTGGACCCAATCTGTATTGTCACACATACAGTAAGTGGAGGCTGCTGCTCTTATCTCCCTTTACCTAATCAGACACGTAAACAAGCAAAGGCATAAGAGGAGGAACAGAGTCTGACAATACCAAAATTGCTTGTAAGATGTTGACCACCAAAAGTGTCTGGTAAATACAAGTTATCTTAATGATTCCATAAAAGAAGCCTTACTAAGAGAAGATTAGCCATTAGGGCCTTAGGTTTATATTTAACACTAGAATTCAGTCAGACTCAGCTTCCATTGTTTTTTTCTTCCTTGTTGGACACTTAAAAAAATATAATGAAAATAAGCAAGTAAATGCGATAAAATTATGGATAACTGAGGTATTTTCTTGTCCCTCAATTCTTTTTCCAGTTTAGTTACAAGAATTTTACTTATCATCAAATGTACAACCCCTATTCCAGGTCATCAGTCTTTGGCCAATGACTAAGAAGATAATGCAATAACAGATTTCACAGAGAAATTCCTTAGAGGGAGTTCCTTAGGGAATATCTGATACAAAAAGTGCTTTACTAGTCAGTTGTTCCTTCCCTTCTACAACAGTTCACCAGTTTTGAGATATTGCAATGTGATTCTCTTGCAAAAGAGTAAACAATGAAAGCTGGATTCAAGTTAGATTTAGAAATGATGGATTACATGAACACATTTTTTTTTTGCTCAAGGTACTGAATGCTTTTGTGACTGCAGAAGGATGGGAATAAATCACACGACTAAAGAGTATATTCTAGAATTATATTGTGTCTCACAGTATATTTACTGTGAAGGACCCAGCAATATAGCCATTGATGAAAAAGCTGTGGTCAATCGAAAGACTTTTAGATTGACCCAACTGGAGACCAGCTTTTACATGCTTATATATGTGCAATCTATCTCAAAGCATTAAAAAGTAAAAAAGCTCTTCTCTCAAGCCTTTAACTCACCCCTCTTTTTTTTTGAAGAACACAACCATCTCCCTCAAGATTTATTTATCCCCACCACACTGTGACTATTCTGTTATAGTGTCATTATGACAGCCCTCATATTTTTCGGTGCTTGTCTGGACTTCAGCAGAAAGATCATTATGGGATTTGGACACGTTTATCTTCCATGCTCCTAGCTGCAATGCCTTTGGGGCCAGCAGGCCAGGTCATGCCAGGCCTGGGATGCACTCTCACTCACTTGGATAAGCTGAGCTTCCCTGCTGCTAGGTGGCTCTGCACCATTTGCCATCGGCCTCTCCCCGCCTTCCCAATGCTGGGCTCGCTGTGGGCAGACACGCTGCTCTTCATGCCGTCCTCTCGGAGCTGCTGCCTCTCTCCGTGGCATCCTTCTCGCTCTCCTGCCAACCCAGCTGTGGCTGAGGCAGCCAACTTTGCACCTGACAGCAATGAGCCACTATGGTATGTCAGGAAAGAGAGGTGGCAGGTGGCAATGAGAAGGAGGTCACATGAAGAAGAGGAGAACAGAGAGAAAGAGAGAGAGAACGAGAAAAGAGAGACAGACAAGGGACAGACAGACAGACAGAGAGAAAGAGAGAGATCAGCACTGCAAAAGAAAGGGCCAAGGAGAGCCTTTGTCCCAGTCAAAGGCAGCAGGCAGCCCTGGCTTGTGAAGTTATGATTGCAGCCAAAGTTAATTCCATAGACAACGAAGGGTTGAATAATGGATAAGACTGTTAGGAGAGGCACTGTGCAGGCGAAGGGAGAAAAAAAGCAATGTTAGTGAGAGAGCTTACCACTACCATCACCACCACCACAAAGTGCAGATGCAGAGAATACGCTGAGAGGGTGACCAAAACGGGCAACCCCATCCTGTGCTGCAGAAAAGGAGTGGGTGGGTGAGGGAGAGGAGAGCCGAAGGAACCAGGGTACAGGGAGGGACGGTGCTGGCCTTTCTCAGTGAGTTGCTAGGCAGTGGTTCTCAAACCACTGGAAGCACCATATAAGCCTAGCAGGGGAAAAGCCTGGGCTAAGACCTTAAGTAAAAAAGGAATGCAATGGCTTTTGAAGTGGATTTAAGGGTTTAAGTTGCTATCCAGTGCCAACCCTTTCAGTTGGCTGAAATCATAATGAATTTATTAGGTCCAAACCACCTTTTAAATTGGCTGTATGATTGACTACTTCAAACTTTAATAAGTCAATGACTTAATCTGGTTTCAACAAACCTATCAGCACAGTATTTTCCATTTCACTGGGACCAAAATTTGAGCCCCAGGTAATAGAGTTCCTGGAGTAATGGAAACACAAGTCTGATATTCCAAGGGTACCAACCAGTAGTTGTGAACCACTGAAAGAGCAGGGTAGAAAGAGAAGGGAGGAGGGGTTGCTCGTCTCCATGGCCATATGTCCATGGGGAGGGAGTAGAGTGCAGGGGAGGGAAAGAAGAGGAGGGGGAAGAGGAAAGCAGGGATGGGTAGGTGGGAAAGAGGTGTGCATATACTCAGTATGTATGATCAAATCAGTTAAAGAGAGACTCACTTGAGGGAAAGTCGTGGATCACCATATGGGGCGTAAGGTGATATGTTTAGTATAAACTCCTTGGGAGGGTAGGAACTCCATTTCTGCTGCACTGTGTTGTCATTGTTATTCCAAAAGTCTCTGTCTAGATCACTAGATCAGCCGGTGAGAGGGGAGAAAAAAAAAACAAAGGGAAATACAAGAGAGAGAATCTAAATTCCTGCAAGGGGAGGAAGGAGAAAAAAAAAATAACCCAAATGAGAGACAGCAAGGTTAGTGTTGACTTCTCCTCCTGTGGAAGGTAAAGCTCTGTGCCTCATACCCATGTGTTCACACAAACACACATACGCACTCAGATGATATATAGGTTAAGGCAAAGCTGAAAAAAGATAGGAGCAGGCATCTCCAGAGCAGATGTTAAGGGAGAACGAGAAAGAGAGAGAGGGATTCGTGTTAAAGAAACCTCTGTTAAATGACTCTAAGGCTCTTTCCTCAGGACTCTACCTTGTCTCTTACCTGCACTGTTTCTTTTGGGGGACAGGATTTTTGCCTTTCTGTATTTTTTTCATCCAAAGTGGGTAGTGTGGAAAACAAAGCAGTATCTTGGACAATAACTTTTTTATAAAATAGTGGGAACATCAGCTAAAACTATTGCAGTTGTGCAGAGAAAGAATCTTTTCCGGTTTCCTGTGCAGAATTTGTGCATCAAACTGGAGAAAAGCACCTCTTTGCCCAATTATTATTATTATTATCCAAAAGAAAATTATCTTTAGGTAGCTATTTAGATTTCTTTCATCAGATGTATAATAAAGTGATGGTGGGAAAACAGCATCAAGGTTATGGAGGAACCTTAGTCAATGCTCAATTGTCATACTGAATCTAGGGTTACTTCTACAGATGGGCTTTGCAGCAGCTGAATCTGTTCTGAACCTAATTAATTTATTGATAATGGTGATGTTCCAGATCCATTTGCATATACAGTACCTGAATTTGCAGCCAAACTAGTATTTTTACCTGGAGTGCCACAGCTTTGCATTGACTCCATTCTTCTATTGACATTCTTCTATTCTCTTTCCTCAACCATTCTCCTGGTTCATGTCTCTAATAACGTTCAAATAAGTTCAGAATCTTCAGTGTTGCTCATCGCCATTTTAAGTTGATAAGCACAAACACAACTGTGGGTTGGTTTCAAATTGTTTCTGGAGGAATGGGGAGGGGCAATAGTGGTCCCTTGAATGGGAAAAAAAACCTTAATTGAAGCAAGAGCTGGCTTGGAGTGTTCTTCCTGATCTTGTCATTACAACTTTGGAACATGGGAAGTGATAAAACTTTAGATGCTTGTCCTCAAGAAGAGGCCTACTCAGCCTGAGGGACCTGGCATTTCCTTGTGTAGATCTTCTGCTCAGCTGTGCAGAAGGGGCCAAGGAGGGTGATCAGCCTCAGGCTGGAGTTTGTGGGCTCACAGTGCTTGCTAAGTAGGTTAGATCACCCATTCTGTAAACAGCTAGAGCCTAACTAACCATCTCCTCCTGAATTTAAGAGTGCCTCCAATGGCAATTGAGTCACAACATGTAAGATTTCACAATAGCTTTTGAAGTCAAGGGGCTGTCTAACAAATTTATTAGAGACATCAAAGGTTCCTTGCAGGCTATCTGCTTGCATCCACTTCTCTTACCACTCACCTAGTGTCCTTGCCATTTGCAGGATTTAAAAGCCTTTCAATGGCTTTTTGAGACATGTATAGAGGGAAGATGAAAAGCTTGCTGCTATAAAGGGCAGCTGAGGTTCATCAAGGAACTCAAGGTTCATCCACAAGATACCAAAAATGGGCGGGAAAAGTGAAAAGTTGCAAAAAAGTAGATAAACGAACCTCTTCATTATGCCTGCCTGTTTCCTTCGTCGTGCCTTTGGGCCAGAGTTTTTGTAGAACCTTTTCAATATGGGACTAAGAAATGAACATTTTGCAGCTGCAGAGTGTAAAAAGAGAGTTTCTATTCATATCTGTAACTATTTACTGGCAGGTCCCTGGGAAGAAAGGTCTTAGGGTTATTGTTTGTAGTGGCTTTGTTCTACCCTCAGCATAATTATCCACGACCTCCAGATAAGTTATAGAGATCAAAAGCACAAGGGAAATAATGATCAGGTTCACACATTTATCATGGCCTTGGAGCATGGCATCCATTGTTCTGATTTAGCTGAGGGACTGGCTAATAGTGTCACCTAGAACCATAAGCTACTGATGAGACCATGCATCCAGGAATTAACAAACAACATCTGTATATATGAGCACATATCTTCAACATACATATATACATATTTTTCACACACACAAACACATAAATAGCTATATATTATACACAATTATATATATATATATATATGCAAAGTTACATATAAAGGCATGCACAAACATGAATGCACACAGAGGGACAGAAGTTTTATCAACTGATTTTATCAACTCATCTGAAGATGTACAGGCAGAATTGCAGGTGTCCATACTTTTTAAGGTAACACTTCTTTTACTAAATCACCATAGCTCCAGGGCTAATAAGCAAGGTCCCTTCATCCAGCTTTTTCATTGAACGTCATCAAGCAAATCTCAAAACTCTGCAGCGCTCTTTAGTGTAGAAAATTAGATTTGGGAATCCCATAGGCAGATGTCAGAGGAGAACCGAGGGAAAGCTTGTGTGATTATATTAGAAGGTGAAACAGCTATTTTATGGAAATTATTACTTAATCATGCTTTCCATGTAACATTTTTAACAATTCCTGGAGATGAGATTATATTCAATCCCACTTACAAGGGAGCCTAGATATCAAAAATTCAAATTATGGGACCATGACAGAGAAACATTGTTTCACTGTGTTGTGTTGCTATGTGCAGTGATCATAAAAATTTAACTCACCTTAAAATATCCTTGCAATATGAAGTAAAAGAAATGGGTGAATGATGATCCATTGTCAGCTGAGTTATGTGTAGAATTATATTGCCCTATCAAGGAAATAACTTCTAATATCCCACTGTTTGGTGCAATAGTATCACATTCCAGAAAAAGATTAGTTACTATTAATGTGTCCTTATTTTGTTTTCATAAGCAAGGTCTAAAGGATAGGTTTGATTCTTTTCTGTGTAACTAAACCTTGTACGTCTAAATCACTTATTACAGAGGCTTCTATATAAACATCTATGTTTATATAATAATCTTCTCTATTCCTCTGGATGCTAACTTTGATATTACAGCTGGCCATGAGATTAAGTCCTATTGCAGGGATGGGAACATATGGTCCAGATGTTGCTCAACTGCAATTTTTAGCACTTTTCCCTGTCAGCCATGTTCTTGGGGCTGCTTGGAGTTCTAGTCTGGAGGACCATAAACTGATAACATCAATTGACTGCTCTTCCAGGTACAGAATTTATCATTTGTCAAAAGATGGAAGAAACATTAATCTTTTCAACTGACCAGAATGTAACAAGTGAGAATGGTTTACACATTAAATAACATAGAGCTTTTCTTAGAAAGCTTGCCATCTGAAAAAGAGGAATGTGCCTGGATGAAATTGGTTAACCATTTACAAATTGTTTGATAAAACATGCAAAAGAGAAAACAATTTTACAACATTTGCATGTGTTAGGTTTTATATACAAATGAATGTTTTGAAATGGTGCCTACAAGACATGTTTTACAATAGCAGGAAAGACTGTTTGGGTGTTTATGTTCAGCTGGTTGTTCATGTGCTAACAGTTAACAGGAAGGCCTCCCTTTTTGTGACTCCTTAAGCTGGACTGTATTTAAAAAAAGATAGGAGATTATGATATGGGAAGGAACAGATAATAATTGTACATGGTATGGGCCAGGGACAGGATGGAAGGCAGATGGATAACAAGAATTGAATAGATTCTGAAACCTTGAGGTATGCAGTAACCCTAGAATAATGAAACATGGGATATTGTAAAGAAAGGAAGGTAACTATCTAGGTAAGTCAATGTGCTAAGCTAATACAAAAGAAAAATATGAGTATGCTGAATAATGAAAGAAAGTTACCTGATCGAAGAACAATGTAGTATTTATGGAAACAGAGGAACAATTAACCAAAGTGAACAATATGACTAATGTGCAAGAGTATAAGGAGCATAGCTGCACTTATACTTGGTGTAATAAGGTTGTGGAGCAGATAGGAATGCAATTTTTGGACCAGTGTAATCAAAATGACTGGAAGGGCCTTGTTTTCAGATACAAGGTAGCTTGAAGGTATAATATTAAATCTATTCTTATGATGTATGTAGGTTTATGCAATGACTAACTCAAACCCATTCACTCCAATAGTTCCTATTGGGACTTACTTAATGGCTTTCTTTTCACTCCGGCATCGGCTGGAATCTGGAGTTCCCACAGTCTCCAAGGAGTTTTTATAACGCTTGCCCTAAAATGAAATAAAAAAGAGACATGGAAGATAAATATTTACTTGAAAGGAGTTATTTGGGAGTGGCCACTAAAAATATTCTTTAAGGGGAGAAAATTCTACCATAAACCTGAATGACTGAGTTCAGGGAAAGGCCACAATTGGCACACAACCCAAAGTTGGGCAAAGGCTCTCCAAGCTTCAATTGCTACGTTCTCTTCAAGCAGGAGTTGTGAGTCCAGGAGAAACCCCTGGATTGTGGACCAGATCCATCTGGGGCAATACCACTCCATTCAGAGTAAAAGAAGACAAAGTCCCAGATCCCAGATTGCTGTGTATCCAAAACTGTTTGGTCTTGCCAGAGTTTAGTCAATGCCTGTTGACTCCCATCCAGGTGCCCACAGCCTCCAGTTAGGAATAAACTCAAGACTACCTTGCCTTGAGTCTTTTTTGTATAAGAGAAAAGGAATGAAAATCTGTCACGATTTCAAGATGTTGTTGATATCGCTCATAACAATGAAGTAGAGTTCCAGTAGTTCATAGGATGATTGTTTACTGACCTGGCCTACTTTGAAGGACTAACATTAACCTTCTAATATATACTAAAACTTTCTCAGTTACACACTGAAACACATTTTTCTTTAATTTTATTGCTTCGAAACTAAAAAAGAAGTCTGCAGGAATTCACTTATAACAGTTCCCTCTGCTGGTCTTCTGGAAACTAGATTGAATCCTGTTCATTGTGAGGGATTCCATGCTCTACAGAAGAAAGAGAAGTCTCGAAGACCAAGCTTGTCTTCCCTACCCTTACATCCACAGTAGGGAAAGAACAAGACACTTTTTGGATTAACTGAACTCTAATTAATTACGTCTGCATAACAAAACACATGCCATAAGATAATGAAGTGTGCATTTTCTTCTTAATTAGGTCCTGATTATAAGACCACTTGGTTGTGATTTCTGATGGCAGGTTCAGTGTGCTTCCTGATTCTAGGGGCAGACAAGAGACAATTATTGCTAATTAGGAAACCATTAGCAGATGAAAGCACAGGTGCAGAGGGAAAGCAGTTCTGTGCTGCTCTTTGTGCAAGTTCTCTGGTGCAAAATGAGTAATATACTTCACTTTATCTTAAGACATATCAGGCATCAAACTCAAAACATCCCCCTTCACTGGTTAGGAGGTTTGATGTCAAAGAGTAATAATTATAACATTGAAGGATGGAGCTTCCAGTGAGGGTTATGGTGGACTAACATCTCAATAGGAGCTGAGAGTTGTTATGGCCAAGAATTCTGGCTGAAGGGTAGCTGCTGACCAGTGAAATCTCTCTGGGTCAAAGAGAGACTGTGAGATAACCCACTTACATCCAGATGGTTGATCCTCATGAGTAAACTGCAGAATGAAAGTTTTTGCAGTTGTTAAGGGAGTTGAACAGCTAGACATTGTTGGAGTCCATCTATACTCACAATAATTAATATACCCTTTGTGGACAAAGAGTCCAGCTACTCACATTTCTTAAACACTTTTGGAAGTCATTAATCTACAGATAAATATTTCCTTTGCAGCAAAGATTTTAAAAAATTATTGCTGTTTAAAATAATGAGAAAAGAAAAATCAGGAAAAAAACCATAAAATACATACATTGTCAATGAAATTAAAAACACATCAAAAATGCTTTTAAAAAAGGAAAAAAGATATAGTATATTATTTTTGCAATAAATAGTTTTTACTTTATTTTAATTCAAGGTGGCAAATATATCCAACACACCTTCCTTCTCCTATTTTCCCTACAACAACTCTGTGATATGAGTTGGGTTGAGTGACTGGCCCAAGGTCACCCAGCTTGCTTTTATGGCTAAGGCCAGACTAGAACTCACAATCTCCCACTTTTTACTTTCTATCTTAACCACTAGACCAAACTAGCTCTCTGAATTTCTTTCTTCTTAGGGCCTATAGATCTCTCAAACTACAAGAATAAAGTTCCCCTCTGTGACTTATAACTTTAAAAAATACAACCAACAAATCAAAATCTTAACATTAAAATACAAGACCCTGGGAATAACCTTTTCCACACCATGAGGGAGGTGTCCTACTTACCCGTGTGCCTATCTAATGCAGAAGATATTTTTGCATTCTGGGGCCGGGAAGAAAGGAGACTTTTTTCTTCTTTTTATGTGCTATTTTTAGGGTAAGAACTACACCACCATTCTGTGATTAAAAAGAATGGTTTAGATGTGTGGTGTAACATAAGTCTCTATGTAAAAAGTGAACCTTCCAAGATGCCAGGCTCCGAAAAGTTATGAACTTGGTTGAAGCTCTCCAGGAATTTGAACATCACAGCTGGGAACCAAATCTTTATTGTTGCTCAGTTTGTATCTGGGTGTTTTATCCTTGGGTTGGACAAGCTTCTGCCTTAGTGTATTCTTGGGTTTGAAGTGTGCACATATGTTGAACTGGCTGAAGATCCTCCTGAGCTTTTCCAATATTCCTGAGCTTTTCTGATATATCAATTGGACAAGCTCAGGAATATCAGAAAAGTTCATGGGGATTGTCAGCCAACACAACATACGTGCACACTTCAAACCCAAGAATATACTGACAGATGCTCTTCCACCCCAAGAATAAAATATCCAGACACAAACTGAGCTAACGTGGTATATGCGGTACAATGCAGTGAGTCATGTGCAGATCTATACATTGGAGAAACAAAACAGCCACTTCATAAACGCATGGCACAACATAAGAGAAGAAACCCATCAGGACAAGATTCAGCAGTCCATCTGCATTTAAAAGACAAAGGCCACCCTTCTGAAGACAGCAAAGTCCACATTTTGGACAAAGAGGACCTCTGGTTTG
This sequence comes from Notechis scutatus, assembly GCF_049901735.1. Classification (NCBI taxonomy): domain Eukaryota; kingdom Metazoa; phylum Chordata; class Lepidosauria; order Squamata; family Elapidae; genus Notechis; species Notechis scutatus. The sequence continues at coordinate 231,565,700 of NC_142009.1, forward strand.
AAAGAGGGGTCAATGAAACCATCTATGTCAAAATTGAACAGCCCTCTCTCAACAGAGGGGGGGAGGATACGACATCATCTATCTCCAGTCTACCATACAGACCGTTCAACAGTTCCAAGAAGGCTCCACACCCATTTGCTACTCAGGTGACCCTGAGGACACAGATAAACTACCAAGTGGCGTCAATGATTCTCTAAAAGAATGCAAATGACCAGCTATCTGCAAGGAATATAAATCCTTCCATTCCCCACCATCCAATCAGAACTGAAGAAGCTTCTTGGATGAGAAGCTAAATGTCTTCAAAGAAAAACAGGGAAGTCCAGTTACCTCTTGACAAAGCACCTTTGGGACAATGTCAGGTATAGAATAAATGAACTAAAGAATGAAGACTTGATTACACCATATGACTACACCATCCTTTTAACAGAGGAAAAATATACTATAATGAAAATGCTATTGGTGTTATTTAACATTCTCAAACATCTGCTACCATTAAAATGGCATTCAAAATGAGTGATTTTAACTTTTATTGACTAAGAGCTATAATCACTGCCCACAACAACTAGATAGTATGCAAATGCTTCTGCTTGAATCTATTGATCTAAAAGCTAAATGTTTTGTGAGTGCTGACACTATATACAAAACTATTCAGTGAACTGTCCAATTCAGAGATTTTTAAGCACTCATTATCAAATATTAGACAGCTATGAAAACAGTGGTTCTGCAGTATGGGACTCATCATATTGTACATGTTTCTGTGATAGATATAATCAATTGGCAAATTAATGATCATAATGTGCCCCACTTATATTTTGTTTTAATTCTGCAGGTAATACTCTTTTTGAATATGAACAATGGGTACTTTTGCCTACCTAGAAAAGCCTCAGGGCTTCTAATAGGAGGGAGTGGCAGGAGAGAGAGATTAATCATACTGAAGGTGAAAAGAAGCGCAAGAGGAAAGATTAATCGTACTGAAGGAGAAAAGATGGGCGTTGAAAAAAATGATTATTAGAGCTTAAAAATAATAAGCAGAGGTTTTAGCTTAAGTGTGGTTAAAAAAAAGGGACGAGGTAGATGTGCCATCATGTAGACTGTATAAGTAGCAGCGTTAATAAAAGAGAGATATGTAGAGCTTTTTAAAAAAACTGAGAAGAAAAACTGAGAAGAAATAATCAATGTAAGAGATAGAGAGTTATCAGGAAAGGAAAATCCCAGAAAACCATGTGGGCATTTTTAGTGAGGGCAAGTAATAGAGTCTTAAATTTGACTAGAATAATTTTTTTAGCAGAGGTTTTAATAGCAAATAGTATGTGAAAAAGGATTGATTCCAACTTGCCTAAGGAAAGGGGGAAAACAGAGATCTTTGGGAGCGATTCAATGTTGGAAAACAAAACAGAGGGGAGAGGCAAAAATTTAAGGCAAAAAAATAGTGAAAGAGGGGTGTTAGCGATTTGGGGGATTCCAGAGGACATGAAATGAATGGAGACAATACTAAATTTTTAAAAAGGCATTGGCACTTATTCCATGTACTATAAAGATATGGCATACCTGAGATAGAGAACAGTTTGGCATCTGGTGCCAACACTCACCTTAGGAACAAAGCCAACTGGGTAACCTTGTACCAATTGCTCTTTCTCTCTCAGTCCTAGGAAGCAAGCAATGGCCAACCCCTTCTTAAAATTTGATCTGAAAATAGCATCATCCAGGTGATCACCAGGAGTCAACACTGACTTAAAGCAAACTGAGGAGTTTACAACTGAACAAGAGTCCTGTCAGTAAATCATAAGACAGTAGGGGCAGAGTAACATCTACTGTGGAATTAAGGGAGAATGTAAGAAAGACACAAGTACTAGTGTGAATTATGTATCTCTTCAATTTCAACTGAAAGAAAAGAGAAGAGCACAACCGCCAGCAAAGTGGATGGACTCAATTACAGCAGTGATGGGAGCAGCCATGGAAAATCCTGAAGGAACACGATGGAGAAAGATCTTCTGAAGAAGTTCCACCTATGTGATCACTTCATGATCTCTGTGATTTGCTTAACAATTGGGAGTCCTGGAATTCCCATTGCTAGGTGCCAGGGGTCATGCAATGTTGTGCTTTAGGATGGCATTGCCTAGAAACAGACCCAATTACCATCATTAATTGAGAACTACCTTCAGTCTTTCTAGGTAAATGGAGAAAGTAAATGTCAAAGGTTTTTAAAATTATAATACATTTTTAGAAATGATATGGGTTTATAGTGGATTAGTAATCTTAGCCAACTATTAAGTAATAGTTAAGATGACTAATCCCATTATGAGCCCATATTATTTTTTAAAAATGCTTTATAATTTAACAGTAAGAATTGCTGGAAATAATGAAAGTTGCAGTCCAACTAGTGTGATAGTTTGGAAAGCGTGAGTTAAGGCAGTCTTTAATACAATATATGATTTTATTGAACACACTTATGTGAAAGAAATTAGATACATTTTTATCTGCAACAACAACCACAATGATGCCTCAACAACATTATGAATGTTGGGGTTCAGAGGAGGCTCTTTCTCTCCTTGCGGTTATAAAAAAAATCAGCTCTATCAAACTGCTATTTTTATTTCAAAGGGATTTTCATTGTTGCAATAATGAAAGCTTCTTTGAAACTCATTCAGTCTGAACTTACATAATTAAACCATTCTTCAGGAATAATTTTTATTTTTTGTCACTCCCAAAATAGCTAATTTTTGCTTTAAAAAATGGATCAAGCCTGTATCTTAATATCTCAAAATGTCAGCTGAGCAAGACTAGAATTGCTCCTTTAGGTAAAATGCTTGTATTTGGCAAAATCTTGTATAATCAGGAAAAAAAAACCAATTCTGGAAAGATGTTTTGGTATATGAAGGTAGCCATTTTGTTAACAGCTACTTCACGTTTTGGTGGTTTTGATTTATTAGTGTCCTAACACTGTCAGCAGCAGCAAACCATAATTGTATAAATAGAAATGTGCTTTTTAAACATGAAGGCTGGGGTCACATATCACATGTTCAACAATTATACAATTTGCTCAGTTTGGGATGACTGTTTCTATGAATCTTGCCTACTAAGTTCAATAAACAGAGTTATACAAACCATAACTTAATGTGAAACATGAGCCAGCCACAATGAATCCACATCTGAGAACTATTATGAAGGGTCACTCATGCTTCAGTGGCTGGATATATTCTTGCTGCTGTCTAAAGCAATTTTGTTCTTATTTGTTGTACACTGAGTACAAAAAACCTTGAAAAAACTGAACAAAAGCAAATGAATATGGCTGCCCTATTGTGCTCCTTTAATCTCCTGATTGTAGCACAATTTCTTGAGCAGCAAGGTTAGATTATTTCTCAAGGGCCCTGTTGCAGAAGGAGATTTGAGCCAAGTTAGGTAATTACACTTCTCACATTCAGGTTCAGAACCCCAGATCCTTCACATAGTACTACTACTGAGGAATAATAGCCATCTTGCTTTTATTGTTACAGTCCGTTGCATAGTCAGTCAGATGTTCGGACTGTGTTTGGCATTTTTGTCTGCCTATCAAGTCCTTCCCAAGGACTGGAATAGGCAAATGTGGATGTTTGATTGTATTAACAGGTATTGTCACAGGATATGATTGTTCTGAGTAAAGTTGCCTTTTGCAATTGACTAATGGTGAATGTGTCAATGCTGATTTTGTTCAAGTAGTGCTCTAGTTTTGGAATTAAACTCAAGGCACCTATGACTATTTGGTTTACAGATGCCTTCTTTTGCCATATTTCTTCTATTTCTAATTATAGGTCTTTGTATTTTGTTATCTTCTCTTTTGCTGTCTCCAGGTAATGCCACACCTACTAGCCAGGTGTTTTTGCTTTTCTTATTAAAAATCGTTAAGTCTGGGGTGTTGTGGCAGATGCCTTTCCGTTTGAATGCTAAAGTCCAAGAACACTCTAGCTTCTTTATTTTCTATGACTTTCTCTATTTTATGGTCCCATCAGTTCTTGTTAGCAGGCAAATAAAACTTCTTTCAGATCTTCCAATGCACCATTGTTGCTACTTTGTTATGCTGTTGCTTGTACTCAATCTGTGTGATCTTCTTGCAGCAGCTAATCAGATAGTCCACTATTTCTTCTGCTTCTTTGCAGAGGCGGTACTTGGTATCTGTTGCTGTCTTCTCAATTCTGAGTTTGTATGCATTTGTTCTTACAACTTAGTCTTGTGCAGCAGAATTAGCCCCTCTGTCACTTTCTTTAAATTTCCTGCTCTTAGCTATTGCCTGGTTGCGTTATTATCTGCTTTCCCTGCTATTTGTATTGTACTGGCCATGTAATACTTTGTCCCATGTCTCCTTTCTGTTCTTCTCTTGTCTTTCTTGTAAGTGAGTTTGCTCTCTCTAGTACTCAGTAGATCTTCCTTCTTCTTTGTCTTCCATATATTCTTACATGCCCTTTCTTCTTCTTCTACCATATAATGTACTTGCAACATTCCATGCCCACTCATTTTCCTTGGTAAATAGAGCCTGTCAACATCGCTGCATGAATGAAGGGCATAACTCATTGTCATTATTTTTCTGGTTTTCCTAGCCAGGGCCTGTTACTTCCGCTTGAGTCAAGTCTGTTATTCCAGCTGTGTATCTAATGTCTGGAATTGTCCAGGTATTAATTGCCTTGATTGTATTTTCTCATTTGAGTTTGAACTTTGAGATCTTCTTCACTCTCTTGATTTATTCATTTGTAACTTTTTTCTTGACTTCAGTGTGCTGGATGTTATTACTATTATTATAGATAATTCAAAGTAGTCAGGATAGCTAATACTAATTTCTCCTCCTAGTTTTCCCAAAACAACAACCCTATGAGGTGGGTTGGGATAAGACTGGCTCAAAGCTAACTAACTGGCTTCCATGCCTATGGAAGGACTAGAAGTCAGTCTTCAAATTTCTAGCCTGAACCCTAACAATTTTTCAGATCATTGTGGCTGTCTGGGTTCCTATGGATGCCCTAATTATGGCCAGGAATGCTTTATGAGTTGACAGTGGCATTATTGGAAAGGCTGGGACTATAGAGTACACTCAGTCATAAACATTATTTAAACATCAGATTTTCTTAGAATTGTTTAATGATCATAGAGAAATAATCTATAGGAAGAATATAGGAAGATAAGGTCATTAATATAATCACAGAATCAGGTGCTGAGATGGCTGTGACCAATTCTTTGTTTGAGGCAGAAATCCAGATCAAAGTAACCATGATGAATTATAATTTACCTGAAGTCTGAAAAAAAAACCAACGAAGGAGATTCCACTATTGCTCTGAATAACAGGTTTTAGTTTAATTTAGTTTACTTTATTGTCATTGCACCTCGTACAACGAAATCAAACACCATCTTCAGTGCACATCATGACCATGACCATGAAAATAAACACAAACAGACATTCTTTACCCTTCACACATTGAACTGAAACCCCCGACACCACACCAACACTGCACTATACAGCAGAATTCAAAAGAGCTACTGCCCTGGGATAGAAACTGTTTTTCAGCCTATTTGTCCTTGTTTTTATTATTTTGTACCATCTGCCAGATGGTAATAGTTCAAAAAAAGGGTTCCCAGGATGAGATGGATCTTTGAGAATGTTTTGAACTTTCTTAAGGCAGCGGGAGCTATAAAGCTCTTCCAAAGAGGGGAGAGGGCAACCAATGATCTTCTGGGCAATGACGTTAACCCTCTGGAGTGCTTTCCTATCTGCCACTGTGCAATTGGCAAACCATACGGAGGTGCAGTATGTAAAATGCTCTCTATGGTGCAGCGGTAGAAGGTCACCAGCAGTTTCTCATTCAGTTATTGTTTTCTGAAAAGCCTCAGGTAGTATAATCTTTGCTGGGCCCTTTTGACCGGGGCTGCAATGTGGGAACCCCAGGTCAGGTCCTCTTTTAGGGTAACACACAGAAACTTAAAACTGGCCACTTGCTCCACTCGGTCTCCATTGATAAGCAAGGGCTGGATATCTGATCTGTTCCTTCTATAGTCTACTATAAGCTCCTTGGTCTTATTGGTGTTGAGGACCAAGTTATTGTCTCCACACCACAAAAGCAATTGGTCCACCTCATCTTGGTAGGCAGACTCATCTCCACTGGAGATAAGTCCCACCACTGTTGTATCATCTGCAAATTTAGCAATAGTATTACTAAAGTGAGTGGGAATGCAGTCATGCACATAAGGAGTATAGAGTAAGGGAATCAACATGCAACCCAGTGGTGTACCAATGTTAAGAATAAGGGCGGAAGAAGTATGATTACCTAATCTGACCCTCTGTGAGCAGCCAGACAGGAAATCCATAATGCAAAGGCAGATTGAATTAGAAAGCCCAAGGTCCAGAAGTTTAGACACTAGTCTATGTGAAAGAATTGTGTTAAACGCAGAACTAAAATCCACAAAAAGCATCCTCACATAGCCCTCCCGCTGTTCTAGATGAGTCAAAGCAGTATGAAGAGTGACGGCTATAGTGTCCTCTGTAGATCTATTTTCCTGTATGCAAACTGGTGTTTATCATATGTATGCGGAAGACCAGAAATGATGTGCCGGCAGACCAATTTCTCAAAACACTTCATGATGATAGGAGTGAGTGCCACTGGTCTGTAATCAATGAGGTTATTGACAGGGAACTTCTTTGGCAGCGGAACAATGATGGAAGCCTTCAAACAAGATGGAATAGCGGACTGGGATAAAGACTGATTGAAACTCCTGGTAAAGACTCCAGCCAACTGATCAGAACAGTCTTTAAGCACTCGGCCAGAGATACCATCAGGACCGGCAGCCTTTCTAGGGTCCACAGCCCTCAGAATGCTCCTCACCTCCTGTTCCTCCACAATGAAGTGGGGGCTACAATTGGCTGGTAGTTGTGTTTTATCTGTCTCTGATGTCTCCACTTCAAAGCAAGCAAAGAAATGATTCAGTTCCTCTGCCAATGAAGCATCCTCCTCAGCAGGGATGACATTGGTCGGTTGATGGTTTGTAATTTGTTGAATCCCTCGCCACACCTGCCTCATGTTATTGCTATAAAAATTATCCTCAATCTTCCTCTTATAATCAGTCTTGGCCTTCCAAATACCTTTCTTCAGATTAGCTCTGGCAACACTGTATCTTGCCCCATCACCGGATCTAAAGGCCTTAGTCCTGTCATGCAAGAGGCGCTGGACTTCCTTGGTCATCCAGGGTTTCTGATTGGGATAGATCCTAATACGTTTATCCACAGCGATAGTTATCTGTGCAGTGTTTGATATAGCACAGAACAGTTGCAGTGTGCTCCACTAGGTCAGGGTGGTAAAAGACGTCCCAATTTGTGTTCTCAAAACAATCCTGAAGTTGTTGGGAAGCATCTTCTGGCCAAGATTTCACTGTCTTTATTATAGGCAGAGCCCGTCTCCTAAGGGGGATGTACGCTGGTGCTAAAAGCAGTGACATATGGTCTGATTGTCCCAAATGTGGTAATTGTATAACCTTATAGCCATGTTTGATGTTGGTATATACTTTGTCCAAAATGTTTGCTCCTCTAGTAGCACACTTAACATGCTGATAGAATTTAGGGAGCACTTCTTTTAAATCAGCTTGATTAAAGTCCCCCCGCTATGATATGCATAGTATCAGGGTACTTATTCTGCTGATTACTAACTATTTTAATGTCCATTTACTAGTATTAGGATTCTCCATCTCCATCTCCTTCTCCATCATTATTCAATTAGAAATTGCCTTTCTATAACCTAAATCTATTATTTCATGTTTGGCAATCTAACTTGTTTTGACCTTCTTGGCAAACACTAGACCATGTATTATTTTAAGTATTCAGGAAGGCTGATGAGCCTAGTTAGATTCCAATGAATTAAAGCTAAAGCTAAAGGCAAAGTACTTTTGTGGTTGTGTAAAAAAGTGGATCAAGATGCTTGAGATCAAGAAAATGTAGAAATAACTTAGCAAAATTTATTGGGAAGTATTAAGATGAATTCATGAAAAAGTATAAAGAAAAATAAACACACAGTATATATTCACTTACCAAAATCTATCCTGAAATAAGATGACAAAAGAACATTAAGAACAAAAGTTAAGATGTTTACAACATCACTCAATATATGATAGACACTGATATGTGATATTCAAATATATGATAATCTAACCTGGTGGTGCAGTGATTTGAATGCAGTATTGCAGGCTAATTCTGCCCATAGTTTGGAGTTTGATCCTGATGGGCTCAAGGTGGATTCAACCTTCTATCTTTCTGAGGTTGGTAAAATGAGGACCCAGATAATTGGGGGCAATATGCTGATGTTGTAAACTGCCCAGAGAGTGTGGTAAAGCACTATGGGGCAGTTTATAAATCTAGGTACTATTGCTAATATGTTTTCCAAACAGATACAAGTGGTTGAATGTTATATTGGTCTCACTGAAAAATTCAAAGCATTACTTTGAGCAATTGCACCAAGACAAATTCCTTGTGTGTCCAATCATACTTGGCCAATAAAGAATTCTATTCTATTCTATTCTATTCTGTTCTGTTCTATTCTAGATTTTGAACTACAGTAACAAAGAACATATACATATCTATAAATAATACTCTTCTCCCTAACTAGTATTCTAAAGGAAACTGGAACATATGGCCTTAAATAATTTCATGAATATGGAACTTCTTACCAATTATTAGAAGTTCTTATGAGTCATTTAAGCTAATATACATATTTTATAGTACAACTGTATATAGATCATTCTATTTCTACCACTGTTACTAGGATTGCAAACAACGATAAACATTGTTAATGCCAGAGCTAAAAGTGATTAAGACTGATTTATTTTCATAGGTTTTAAAAAATCATGAATCTCTTTATGCAACTCAAAACATTAAGAAGAAATAAAGGCAAGAAATCACATACTTAAGGTGCAAGATAGTATGACAGGAAGAGGAAGTCTTGGTTTTCAATACTGGGGGAGGTTCAATCAGTTTCTGAAACATAGACTGTATCTCCTAAAGTTCAAGCATGGCACAATGAGCATTTATACTATTCTTTACCATTCAAATCATAGACAATAAATTTCCAGAAAGAATCCCATTTTTAGCACTAGTACTGAGAACATACAATATCCTTACATTCAGAGCATATCTCCAATAAGATGTTTAACTGCATACAGCAACAATATTGTAGGGTTTATATTGAGCTACATATGCGTTGCCGGAGGGGTGGGGTGTACAAAAGACCAGATTAGTGGACCCTTTCTGAATCAGAAAGGTGAACAGAAAAACAAATTTCAGAAGAAGTTGCAATGATAGGCTCCGGAAACAAGGCATGTCTTACAGTAACAGCTACATGCCTTGTGTAATCAAATCAGCTCCATAGGAGATCTGGAAGAATCTTGAGGAAAGCAACAGAAGACAAAGAAATCCTTTGATCAGCCAGGCTGACTCAGTCTCTTTTAGATATGCTGATTCAAAATATAAATAGAGACAAACTGCTTGCAAAAATCATGATGTCTTGCAGATTCTCTCTAACTAGGTCAGTAATGCAGAGATATACTCTGTCAGGGCAGCATGATTCAAAAAGTCAGGGGCATAGCCTCTTAACACGGGATATATACACAGCAATTTTCAAGCAGAAAACCCTTGGTAAGTCACTAATAGCGGTAAAACCCAATCAGCCGGGACGTCACCAGCCAGGCAATGATTTGAAATGATTTATATGAGAGTATTCAAAACTATGGGATATGGGAATCCCACAGTGTTCTCAAGCAAAGAGCCATTCATACAGTTGGATGAAGGTGGGGTGAAGCTTATCACATTACATTCCATCTGTTGCTGCTTCTTATTTCTCTAAATGGTAGTAGATAAAGATGCTCACCTGCTCTTCCCTGTGCATAATTCATTTCTTTCCTAAATGCTTCTGCTCTGTGCCAGCAAATGTCCTTGTCAAATGAGTCCAGGTGGTCTCAGGACATGCATTGGATTAAAATCTGGTGTGCCATATAGAGACAGAGCGGGGGAAAAAAAAAGCCCTCTGTCTTAGTTCATAGATAAAACAGTGACCATTCAATTCTGAAGACAGAAACCTTGTTGGGAAAAGCAGGCTCCTCTAATCTCTGTCTCCTCCAAAAATAGTAATGCTGAAGCTAGAACAGGAGGAAGGTAGATCCTGATTGAGGAGAGGCTGCTTATGTTTTATCTGCATTTTGGCATAAGGTGAGAATTTCACCTTCTATTATGCTTCTAAATTTATCCTGACGGAAGAACATAACCATCAATTGAAATTCTGTGCTATCAACACCCTATCATATGTGCATATCAATGGACCAAATGTATTCACAATTTATCTCCTTTTTCCAACTTTCCTGACCCCCTAGACAGGAAAGATGTCAGCTGCTGACTTTGGGGAAAAAATCCCTCTGGGCTTTGGAAGAGCAGTGACCCTTAATGTGGGCAAGGGAATAGAAGACCCATGTCCACGCAGTAAATACTCATCTTGAGTATGATCTCCTTCTCTTACTGGGGAACTTACTGGGGAAGGTGGAGAAAACATCCTCAAAACCAGCACCTCTGGTTTTTGGCAAGAATGCACTGTTGCGAACAATGGGTTCACTTAACGACTGCTGCATTTGTTTTTATGACTACCCTGTTTGTTTAATAACTGCTGCAAAACAAAGTGATAGAATTGGGTCAGTCATGTGATCAGCATGTTTTACGATCATGATGACTTAGAACCATAATGGGCAGGGTCCATTATGGTTATATGTCAAGGAGTACCTGTATTTCAACTTCATCACCTTTCACTATTTGTTAAGCAAAGATTAAACAACTTAAAAAGTTATTTTAACTTATTTGCTGCGAACCTAAGTAAAAGCATGTTGTTATGAGGAAGATGGGTGCCACAAATTTTATAACCTCTTACAATTCATTCTCACTAACTGGTAAAACAGTTTGTCATATGACACATCTTATTCAAGTGGTGGGATTCAATTTTTTTACTATCAGTTCTGTGGGCATGGCTTGGTGGGCTTGGCAGGGGAAGGATGCTGTAAAATCTCCAGTCAGAGGTGGTATTTGCTGGTTCTCTGAACTACTCTAAATTTCCGCTACCGGTTCTCCAGAACTGGTCAGAACTGCTGAATACCACCTCTGTATTAGAAGCATAAGTTAGGTGTCCCATTCAAACTTCCTAATGCAGGTGGTTGTCCTGATGCCTTCCTGCAATAAAATTCCAGACTGCTTTCAATTATCTAAAAACTTCTCAACGACACACATATGGACTAAAGTACACCTGGGGATGGAGGGACAATATATACCTTTTCTGTAGCAGTTTTTTCCATTCCTTGCTTGCCCCGAAGGGAGATCCTTATCCTGCCATTCTCTCCTGCCTGCAGTAAAGATTGTGCTACAATTTACCACTACTTTTTAAAGTTCTATACGCTGTTTCAGGAAATATTACCTATAACCTTGTGGACTTAGGGCACGGGTCTCAAACCAAGGCCCGGGGGCCATATCTGGCCCACAGGGTGCTTAGATTTGGCCCACCCTGGAAACAGCGAAGGACTGGCCCATGGTGCCTCTGCCAGTGAAAAGGGAGCTTGAGAGGGCCACGCATGGCCTTTCTGGGTTCTCCAAGCTCCATTTTCACTGGCAGAGGATTGCAGGAGGCTGTTGCAGCCAAAAAAGTAGCCTGGGAGGGTTGTTGTGGCCAAACGGAGCCTTGATGAGTGACATCAAGCTGGCCATGCTCCCCCGGCCCCCCAAGGTCAAACACAACCCTGATGCGACCCTCAATGAAATTGAGTTTGACGCTCCTGACTTAGGGGCTCTTCTGTGACCCTTTCTTTGGCAAGGAACCCAGTGTCACTGTTATTTATTCATAGACGCAAACACACAAACACACACACACACACACACGGTTGTGGTGGGGGGGAGGGAAAACATTCTTGGATAACTCGTGACTGTATTGTTTTCCAAAACAAACAACCCTCTCTCTTTTATTTGCTCTTCTCCACAAGATCAAAATGTATTTATATTTAATGCGAGTTACCTACTGCCTCAATGCCGGCAAAATCTGTCTCATGCTGCTATAGATCAACAAATCAGCTGGATCCGGTCAGCTAATCATCTTTTTAAAACATAATTTTACTGATAGATTTAAAAATAAAAGTAAAATTAAAATCAAGCAAAAGGAAGAAAAGAAAAAGGAAGATATGAAAGAGAAAGTACAAAAAGAAAAAGGAGAGGAAAAAGAAAAAAGTAGCAGCTTGAACCTCCTTAACACTGTCATGAAAACAATTATAGATGTATCTTTCTCCAAAGTTACATTGTGACTCTTTCTATAATATATTCTGTTCAATTATCAAAACCATAGTTCATGTTTGTTTTTTTCTGTTTTGTGCAAAATGTTCATATTGTCTTTCTCCAGGGGTGGGATTCAAATTTTTTTTTTTTAAACAAGTTTTATTAATTTTTAAAACACACAAATTATCATTATTCATTACATGTTTAAACCTTTTTTCATTGTAAATTTAACAAGTCAGATAAATTATGATTCTATTTTAAACCATTTCCATATAACATACCAAAACCTCTTATTCAATTTCTCTTTACTTCTCTTTACTCTTATTCAATATCATTATTATTATTTCATCTATTTCTTTCTGACTTAGTTACCATTATTCTCATTCTATATTTCTACAAGTTTTTACTAATTCTCCCCCAAAAAAACATATACACACAACACACAAAACATAAAAAAATCTTTTTGGAAAGTAACTTGGACCCAGGTGTCTCTCTCTTCATGGACTTCAATTATATTCATGCTCATCTTACATATCATTACTTATTTTATTTACCATTCTAAGCCTTCTATATTAACTTCTCCACATATTTCACCCTTCTTAATTCTATCTTAATTAATCATCTTAGTTTGAATCATTATATTTGTATCTTTTGTCCATTTTTATCATCCCTTTGTCTCATTCCTTATAAAAAAGAAGAAAATAAGTTTCTCCTGAAATCATTAATCAGAGTATGATGCCTTTCTATCTCCCCTCTAAGTTAGTCAAATTAATCTTTAAAATAATATCCAATACCCAATCCGATTTTGCTTGGTACATTCTATCTAACTAATACATCCAAAATAATTAAGTACATAATTAGACAATAAATCCAAATATTAAAAAAAGATACTATAATAAAAATTTTATAATAACATCAATACCATAATCTTATTAAACTCTTTAATTAAAACAGTATTCTAAACCTCTCCTATTATTAAATTTTAAAGCCAATCATTTTTAAACATTTTAACATTTTAATCTCTTATCAACTCTTAAACCATTACAATACTACCATCTCATCTTATGTACCTTGCAAAATCTTTTTTTTTAAAAAAAATTATACTTTATCCATTATCCATAAAAATTTCTTTTTCCATTTAATTTCAAAACATTGTAGCTTTTCTCCACCTTTTCCCTTTCTTTCTTCTCCCAACAAACCTTTCTACCCCCTTCTTCTAACCTCTGCCTTACCGGCTTCCCTTCTCTGTCGTATTCCTTTTCCTTTTGTTTACTATCATCATATTGGTTTTGCACCTTATTTTTCCCTTTCTTAAATGTTTTTTTAGATCTTAAGTCCTTTAGTTTTCTTCTTTTCTCTCTTCCTTCTTTCTTGATCAAATTCTGAGATTCATTAAAAATGGCTCCTTCCTTTCTTTCTTGTTCCTCTGCTGTCTTCATCTGTTGTAATGTTTGTTGATAGTTAGTAAGCGCCATTTCTAAAAAAGGAAAGCTTCTTCCACACCATCTTTACCATTTTTTTTGCTTGTTCATATTCTTTTCTTAGTTCCTCAACAGAAAGAGCCATTATAAATCTTTTCTTTTCTTTTCCCCTTCTTTCTTCTTACAACAACCAGAATATTCAAAAGAAAATAAAAAAAAATAAAACAGTCCCAAAGTTATCAGTCAGTCCAAACCAAGGCAGAGTTCTCACTTTCTCCTTCTGGGGTAATATCAATCAAAGAGAAAGAAAGTCCAAATCTGTTTAAAATCTTATTGCAATATCTTCTAGTCTTCAAATCCTTAAGGCATCTGCTCCAACAAAGTCTTAGCATACAAATATTTTCTTTTTAATCCTCTCTCTTCCCACTCATCGCTTAAAACCAATTTTCACCTAAAAAAATAGGTTTCTTAATATCCAGTTATTTATTCCGTAGGAAAAGAGGGAAAGCTATCCTTTCAGCACCATCAAACAGCCGCTTTTTCCTCTTCTGGCAGGTATTATTCAGAAAGTCATACTTTTCAGGAATTTTATTAAATATGTCTTAGAGTCCTAGGAGCCAAGAAAAACTTTCTCCTCTCAAGCACTTTCTCCACTTCCTCCTGCGCATTCTTACCCGGCTGCCAGCTTCTTTGTGGCGGCCATTACGGACCGCCGCTGCACCGTCCTGGGAAAAGGGGTTCTACCGGCCGGGGAGGGGTCTGCAACACCCCAAAACCCTCTCCGGATCCCCCCTACCTTCAGCTGCCCCTGCAGGGCAGCCTAGCTCCGACCCGTCTGGGTCGGAGCCCCAGAACGACTAGCGCGGGCAGGGATCGCGCAGCTTCGCAAATCCCTGCTGCTCGCGAAGCCGACAAACCGGAAGTCGGGATTCAAATTTTTTAACAACAGGTTCTGTGGGCGTGGCTTAGTTGGTGGGCGTGGCTTGGTGGTCATGTGACTGGGTGGACGTGGCCAACTGAACATCACTCACATCAAGGCACGCATCTCCTCACTTGGCCTCTTGTGACCGTGGGGATGCTGCAACAGTCGTAAGTGTGACAAATGGTCATAAGTCACTTTTTTCAGTGCCATTGTAACTTTGAATGGTCACTCCACACAAACAAAGTACCAGCAAAGGAGGAAAAAAACCTCCAGAGAAGTTCCTGAATCTAGTCCTGCCAAGAATGTAATAAGGGTTAACGGAGAGGCAGTTTCTGTAAGCAACACCAAAATGTTTCCTTCCTGCCTTCCTTACAGGATTAGGCCAGTAATTTCTTCTAACAACCGGTTCTCCGAACTGCTTAGAATGTTAACAACCGGTTCTAGCGAATAGGTGCGAACTGGTAGAATCCCACCTGTCTTTCTCTAATAAAGTTATATTATCAAGTTATATTATCAAATTATATTATCTCAAGTTATATTATCTTATATTATCTATAATTATATTAACTATTTCACCATTGTAGATATTGTCAAATCTTCATCTTTGGGTGTACAATAATCTCACTGAGGTTATCATATATCAAAACAAAATGCCACAATGTTTTTCAAACTGTCTATCCATCATTAGTCCCATGAGGAAAACCTCTGGTTTCAGTTGTACACTAATCTTTAAAATCCTCATGTATTCGAACCCAAAATTTTCTACCTTTTTTCATGCCCACCCAACCATGGTAAAATGATCCTTCTTGTTGTTCACATTTTCAATATAGATTTGAAGTACCCTTATACTTTCTAGATATCTTTTCTGGTGTCATATACCAATGGTATATCATTTGATAAAATACCTCTTTCAGATTATAACATAATTTAAATTTCAATCTTTTCAACCATACACAGTACTTTCCCATTGTTCTCTCTTTCTCTCTCTCTCTCTCTCTCACACACACACACAGTATATGTATATATGTTTTCTTAAGTTTTCGTGGGTATTTATATGTATGGTATTCCGCTTTGTTCGGGTATTTTCTCACATCATTATAGTTGTGCTTTTAAAGTTGTAGCAACGTTTTGGCAGAATCTCATCTGCCATCATCAGGCTTCTGTATTGTGTTCGTCTGTGAGTCAGACTTTCACAGCCATTTCTGTTTTAAATTTGGTGCTAGCCTACTGCTGTGTTAGAATGGTTTTTTCTTCATCCTGATTGGTTGGGAGTCTTGGTCTATGTTTATTGGTCTTGGAGTTTGCTGTGTTCTGCTTGATTGGTGTTTCTAATATCTTCTGTCTGTTTTGTAGCTTTTTTGTAGCTTTTTTTGTCTTGATTGGCTGGCAACATTGTGTTCTTTTTGTGTGGGGCAGAGGGGGGCAGAAATTCTGACTTGGGGTCCGTGTCAACCTCCTGGTGTGGGGCTCTGGGTGAAGGCTGGAGGGAAGTGCCACTGGTGGTGAAGAACCGGAGGGCCTTGTTTCAGTGGGACTGCATCATGGCTTGGAACTGGCTGACCATCTCAGCCCACTGAGCCTCCAGGTGCCGATATCTGGCCTTGCACTCCCGCAGGTCTTCCCTCTGCTCGGAAAGTCTATGCTCGTAGTCCTCAGCGAGGTGCTTCTGCTGAACCTCCTTCTTGGTCAGATCCAATTTGAACTGAGCCAGCTGTTTTGCCAATTCTTTCTCGTGGTGGCTGCTTAGCTCCAACAACTGTTTCCTGTTTGGGCCCTCAGGAGCCCAGGCAGGCATGCAAGGAGTGGCTGGGAGGCGAGGGGTGAGTAGAGGCCAGTGAAGTGCCCCTCGACGTGCGTGACATTGAGTTGGCCATGCCCACCCAGTCAAATGACCACCTAGCCAGGCCCACCTAGCAGGTCATTAGGTGGATCATATTAGTGGTACACAGGATTTAAAATAATGAATTTAGTGGTCCCTGAGGTCTGAAAGGTTGGTGACCCCTGATCTCGATTGTAGTTATCTCAAAGGTATTTTTTCAAAAGACAACTGGACTAGTTTTTTCCTTGAGGAAAAAGAATAAAGTGTTTCATTTCACATCCAATAAACTTCATCAGCTGTGATGGCGGAGGTGGGGGAATGAAAGGATAGGTACAGTTTCTTGGATGAGAAATGAAACATTTTGTTCTTTTTCCTCAAGGAAAAAAATAGTCCAATTGCCTTTTGAAAAAACACCTTTGAGATTCTAGGCACAGCTTAGAACACAGATGAAGTTTTTACCACAGAAATTATTTCCAACAATGACAAGTGTAATTTCTCCCATCTTAACATGTTTTGTAAACTTTATTCCATGATATAATTATTTTGAAATAATATAGAATCCATTTTGTCATTGTAATACTCAGATATTTTATTTTTTCTGAATTTTAAAATCAATTTACTTTATCAATTCTGTTTTATCCTTTATGTCTATATTTTTTGTTAACATTGTCTTCTGATTGTTAATCTTAAAACTTGCTAGTGTACAATTTTTTTTAAATTTTTCTGTTAATGTTTCCATTTCCTTTTAGTGGATCCCTCAGAATTAACAAGTCATCAGCAAATGCCCTTAAAAGAAATCTTGTAAGTTTCTTGTGTAATATTTGCTCCCACAATTCTCTCATCTTATCTTTTATTATTATTCAATATTTCAAAAACTAAAATAAACAAGAGAGGAAACAATGGCCATTCCTATCTTCCCCTTTTTTTGTATCTCATAGGATTTTGTTAAATCTCCATTGAGAATTATTTGTGCATTCTGTGAAGGATGGATCAATCTTACCTTTAAAAAATTGTCTTGAAAATTCACATCCTCCAAAGCTTTAAATAGAAAGGCCCTGTCAAATTGTTACAGGCCTTCTCTATGTTTAAGAAAAATCAGTATAGCTTGTTTTTCATTATGTTGCTACAAGTATTCCAAAGTATCCAAAACATTTCTTGTATTTAACTGTTGACAAACTTCCCTTATTGTTGTAGTTTCATTCATAATGTGTTTCTATAACTTCTGGTTATAGTTGGGGAGCTTGTATACAAAATAATTTCATTTCTCAATAATCTTTGGTAAATAATATTTCTTTAAACATTATTCTATTTTCTTCAGGGACACTTCTTGTTCCTTAGGTAAATTGGAATAATATTGACAAAATACTTTTGAATAACCACATTATCTGTTATTACAGTATTGTTTTCTTTTTCTTTGTGTAATTAATATGCCAACAACTTCCCTGGCTTATTTGCAAATTCAGTTCACATATTATTTACACAATTCATTTTTGTCCCCATTTCTCTTAATATTACCATAGGTAATTGTCATTCTAGATCTAGAAGCTTAATTTATTGATTAATATTTATCTTCTCTGGAAACACTTCAATTTTGGGGTTTTTTCTACTTCATTTAAAATAACTTGTTTCCTCTAGTATCTTCTTTTTGAGTTCACTATAAAGTTGTATAAAATAACCTCTCATGAAAGCTTTCCTTGTGAAAAAAACTTTTTTATATTTCTTTTTATGGTCTTCTACTCTTGCTTCTTTCTGAAGCAGCATTTCATTTAACCTCTCTGTAGAAAAACTGGGTTTTCCTTTAAAAACCAAACTCACTGGTTTATGATATGAAAAAACCTTTGGTAGTATCTCTATTTTATGAACCTTAGTAATCAAATTCTTTGAAATCCAAATCATATTTATTTTTGAAAAAGATCTGTCTTTCAGAAAAATACAGTCTACTTTCTTGAATTGTCATTGTATGTCTCCATGCATCACATACTCTAAACTGTCAATCAAAGAAAATATTACCTTGTGTAATTTTAATATTTTTTTCAAATGTTCTGTTCATTTGTGGGAAATGTCCAACTTCACATGAAACACTGATTTTCATAAGAAAAGATCATTAGTTTGTTTTATTATTTTTTTTATCCTCATTTGAAGTATAAAATCCCAACATCAGAATCTGAACCCTACACTAATTTACTTCTAATCTACCCCAACATATCTACCCTGCTCATCAGTCAATATAACTTCTGGTTATAGTTGGGGAGCTTGTATACAAAATAATTTCATTTCTTTTCTCCTTTCCATTTTGTTCCTGCTGAGATAAATTCTTCACCCATTTTTTGTAAGTCAAATACTTCATATCTTTTTTCTAATAAGTGTTTTTGTAAGCAAATAATATATTTTTATTTTTTAAATAACATTTTTCCTCTTTCGGGGAGCATTTGCTCCATTTATATTCCATGTTAAGCATTGATAATCCATGTATCATAAATTTAAAAAGTCTGTAATTATATCACCATCACAGTCTGGTTACTATTATTATATTTTACTTTTATTTTATAAATAAGCATTATTTTTGCATTAAGGGTATAGACAATTGTTCAGTTTTATTTTGTAAAACCAAACGATCTATGCCTTTAATGCTAAATAGATAACATTCTCACAAAATTAAAATCTATTTATCTGTTTAATTCCACTATTTTCAAATGCCCTTTCACCAAAATTGAACCCTCCAAAATTACTACCCCTTTATCCATTTTAAATTTTCTCATATCCAATTCCTGCTAGCTTTTTGCTGAAAATTTAAATCCCCTAAAGCCTTTCTCCCCTTCCTTCTTTAATCCAGAAAGACTGTTGACTCACCAAGTGGATTTATTTTACCCTGCCACTCAGAAAATCTCTTTAAGTATAAATTGATTACATCCAATAGTGGCTAAGAAAGAGAGGCTTTTGCAAACATTGTGTCCGTACAGGCTGCATTCAGGCTATGAGCTTGAATGAAATTCCTTGATCTCCAGCTGCTTATTCAACTCATGAGTTGACTGCAAAACCCTCAGTTGCTGCAGTTTCCTCATGAGGAGCAGCTGTCCAGAGGACAAGTGGCTGATTGCATGATCGCCCCATGTATGTACCAGATAAAACCCACCATCTGGCCACCTTTCTCTGCTACATTGCTATCCCCATGTCCTTAGGGACATCTAGTCCACAGTAGAACCCCACTTGTCTAATGATCACTCTTCCAGATTTTCAGTTAAAATTCCAATGTAAGCTGAGGGAGACCCATGTTCTAATTCCTACTCAGCACTGAAATTCTCTCAGAGACTTTGGATCTCTTAGTATCTCTCAAAAGAGCTTGAAAGAATCACATGGGTAAAGGGGGTGAGGGGAAGCTGCAGTGGAAAGAACCATATACAATGCTTTAAGCTATATGGGAAAAGATAGTCCTAAAACAGGATTGTCCAACCTTGGTAACTTTAAGACTTGTGGACTTCAACTCCCAGAATTCCTCAGCCAGCATGAAGTCCACAAGTCTTAAAGATGCCAAGATTGGACACCCCAGATCTAAAGGCAATTAATATATAAAGAAATAAATTCCTTGTACACCCTGAACAAACATGCCAGGAAACTAATGGGAAATAACAAAAGAACTACGAGTGATTTGCCAATACCAGAAAAGAAGCCACACAAATCAATTCTGGGGAAGATGGCTACCTCACAGCTTTTCTACCTGTCATTTTTACCAGGAAGTGTCTGGTTTTTCTTAGCCTCTCGTTGTTATCTTTTCCAGCTGGTCAAAGCAAAAGAGTGGCTTTGTTTTTTCGATCGGTATGAAAGCTTTTAAAACAATTTATTTGGGGTTTAGTGCCATTTTCATTCACTGGAATAGAACTGAACTAGATAGATAGAATAGAATAGATAGAATACCTTTATTGTCATTACATTCCATGAATACAATGAAATTTGAAAGCTACTCCAGCACAGAGATGAGGTTCTCTTCATTTCTTTTCTCATCTATGAGACCTTTATTCCATCTTGTTCACTCACTGTC
Source organism: Notechis scutatus (assembly GCF_049901735.1). Lineage (NCBI taxonomy): Eukaryota > Metazoa > Chordata > Lepidosauria > Squamata > Elapidae > Notechis > Notechis scutatus. Next base: position 231,586,190 of record NC_142009.1, read on the forward strand.
AGTTGCTTTTATTAATTTGGCTGCCAAGTGATGATCTTTACTTATTAATGCTGCAATATCACTGCTTAATGTATGATTGTATTACATAGACAACAAGCTCTTACGTCATGGGCCAAACAAACAAATTGAACCAGGGAAGTTGCCCTTGGTTCTCCTTAGGAAGGAATGAGACGATGTCTGGATAGAAGCTGGTTGCGATCCTGATAGTAAGTCAGAATCAGAGCAAATATGAATCACATCTCAGCATGTAAAGGGATGAGCAAGGCAGCTGGGATGCTGCTAATGTCTGCCCTGGGATAGAGAGTCTGCTTTAAAGTAAGTATCTATCAGCTTTATTCTTTCTACTGCATTACACCTGGTTCCCCTGCTGAGGAAAAGAAAACCTGGAAAAAAAACCCACCTTTATTTTTATTTTGGTATTGATAAAATGAAAAAAATAAAGCCATATTTGAAGTAGCTGACCCAGTTCTGAATCCCCAGACCAGCTGTGTGAAGATTAAGTTCAAGGAAAAATGAAACAGTTTGGCTTGGATAGCAAGGACAGGGCAGGTACAAGAAGAAGCACTGGGCCTTTTCAGCTCTTTTATTAAGAGGTGGGGAAAAAGCTGCAGACTATTTTTAGCCCTTGAATAGTCTTGCTAGAGGAAGGATCTGGGAATGTCCAGTGTCTGTGCATAAATTTCTAAGAAGGGAACATGGCTGGAATTAATGGAAGGCCACATACGTTTTGTTTTGGGTACTGTCATGATCAACACAGTACACTAGAAAAAACCAATGTAATGAACTTTAAATATTTTATTGATTACCCCACCTTTATTATTTTTATAAACAACCCAAAGTGGCAAATATATCTAATGCTCCTTCCTCCTCCTATTTTCCTCACAACAACAACCCTGTGAAGTAGGTTGAGCTGAGAGAGAGTGTCTGGCTCAAATTGAACTACCGTATTTATCGGCGTATAACACGCACTTTTTCCCCCTGAAAATAGGGGCAAATGATGTATGCGTGTTATACGCCGATATATGTTAAAAGCCTTCGGTGAATGCTGCTGGGATCGGGGATCAAGGACACAAATGAAAGAAGGGGAGGGAGGAAGCAACCGAAGCCTGTCCTTCTCTCTGGGTCAGCTCTCTCAGTCGCTGTCTCGCTCCTCCACCAGCACAGGAAGAAACTGCTTCAAAGAAGCGGGGGCTTTTCCTGTCGCCTTTCTCCCCCCACCCGTCCGCCCGCCCGCCCGCCCGCCGTGCTCCGTTCTGCCTGCCTGCCTGCCTTCGTTAATGGTTGAATCGGAACAGCTTCGGCTGAGTAAAAGAGGCGAATAGTTATTATTCTCAGCCGAAGCTGCTCCCAAACAACCAGAAACTAAGGCAGGCAGGCAGGCAGGCAGAATGGGACACTGTGGATTGAAGCGCGCGTGGGGTGGGAGTGGGGGTGAAATTTCCCTCTTAAAATGAAGATGCGTGTTATACGCCTGTGCGTGTTATACGCCGATAAATACGGTACTTAAAAGCATTTAAAAATGTAAAAGTAATATTCTATTACAATATTTTATAGTACAAGGGGGAGAATGACACAATTTATTAATAGTAACACAATACTTAATTATTTCTTCATCCCAGGCAGGCAGATTTTTTTACTTACGTGTAGATTATTTTTACAAAAATTTCCACTAAAACATCCAAGTAACATATCTTCTAACAAGCTATATGACAGCTAAACCAACAATGAAAATAGCTCATTCAATAAGAGCTATTCATTGGTCGTTACATCTTTCATTCATTCACAGACCCCGTTCCCCATTAGCAAACTGTCACTGTGCCAGAAGGCAATGATTATATTCTCTATCACAAAACCTGGATTTTGCAAGCAACTCTTTTATTATTTCATTAACACAACTCTTCCCACTTTTTTTCCACATCGAAATGCCAAAGAATGACGATGCAAAACTCACCACCCACCCTGGACTTCTATTCTTAATCTTTATTCTTGAAACACCTTTTACTCATTTTTCTTTTTTCCTTTACAGAAATAGAGACAGTAGGATGCAAAATCATGTCCCTAGATCAGATGTATCTCAAAGGAGGAATGTATTTGATATATCGTGCTGTTTATTTTTTAATTGTATTTGTTGCTTATTTCATGTTACTAGGCCCTTCCAAAAGGAAAATTCCTAAGAAAGAGGCAATTGTACAATTATTATTTTGTCTGGATATAAAAATGATGGAAGTAGTGGGAAATGGGCGTTGGTCCTTACCTGACACGCCATTTCTCTGGAGCCGTGAGGATCATCCAGAGAGTGGAAGGTGCTTCAGTCTGCATCGTTGAAGGCTGAGCTTAATTACTGAGGAACGCTCCGCCCTCTATCACGTGGCTCCCTTGTGTTCCCCAGTTTACGTGAAGTCGAGTGAAGAGAAGATCGTGCTCTCATCTTACTATGCTAAAAGGTTCCTTGGCCGAAACAAGACCCCACCAGACGGTGAAATAATAAGGGTGGGGCTGGATGATCCTCACGGCTCCAGAGAAATGGACCTTATTGAGGTCCCAGGTAGGGTATCGGTGAACTGTTGGGGGACACAAGTTAGTGGCTCCTCTGAGGAATGCCCTAATGCGAGGGTGGAGGGAAAGGGAACCCAGATTGTCACAGGTAATGACGGTTGAGAGGGCTGCGACCTGACGCCTCAGGGTGTTCGGGGAAAGTCCTTTCCTCAGACCTTCTTGGAGGAAGTCCAAGACTTGAGCGATGGAAGGTGACAATGGGTTGACCCGGAAACCATGGCACCACTTGCAAAAGCTATTCCAAGTGGCATTGTATATTCGGGTTGTTGAGGGCCGCCTGGCGGCTAAAATGGTATTAATAACCTGGTCAGAAAACTGCTCCTTTCTTAGACGTTCCCGCTCAACCTCCAAACGGCTAACTGGAGCCACTGAGGATCCGGGTGTTGGAGGGGCCCCTGGGAAAGTGATATCCTGTTCGGGGGGATTTTCCAGGGAGGGGCCACCGATAAGTTGCGGAGGTCCGCAAACCATGGGCGTCTGGGCCAGTAGGGTGCCACCAGAATCAGTTCTGCTTTCTCGGAGATGAGCTTCGGGAGGACTAGGGCTAATGGAGGGAATGCATATAGAAGCCCTGTGGGCCAGGGGCAACGGAGGGCATTGTGATTCTCGGCCCCGTGGGAGGGGTACCTCGAGAAAAACCTGGGGAGTTGTGTGTTGAGCGGGGATGCGAAGAGGTCTACTGACGGGAGCCCGAACATCATGGTCGCCTCCCTGAACAGTGATGGGTGGATACGCCACTCGGACTGGTCCACCGTGGTCCTGCTCAGCCAGTCCGCCTGAGTGTTTGATTCCCCTGAGATGTGTTCGGCTTTTAGGGAGAGGAGATTGCGCTCCGCCCAACGGCAGAGATGCTCGGCCTCTCTCATCAAGCGTATGGACTGGGTGCCCCCTTGTCGGTTGACGTGAGCCTTGGCGGTGACGTTGTCCGTGAGTATAAGGACATGCCGCCCGCGTACCTGAGGGAGGAAGTTGCGCAGGGCCAGGTGGATGGCGCGGAGTTCCAACCAGTTTATGCTGCATGCCCGTTCTGCCTGTGACCATCTGCCCTGTGTCAAGAGCGAATGGATGTGAGCGCCCCATCCGGACAGGCTGGCGTCTGTGGTGAGGGTGAGGCGTTGGGGCTCCTTGAAGCAATGTCCCTTGTTGATGGCGGGACTGGTCCACCAGAGGAGAGACGTGAGGACCCTTGAAGGCACCTTGACCGTGGCCTTTGAATTGCTTCTGCCGGTCCTTTGGAATGGAAGCAGGAACCACTGTAGGGATCTGGTGTGTAAACGGGCCCAGGGAACAATGGAGATACATGAGACCATTTTACCTAATAATTTGGACAATTCTAAGAGTGTTACCTTTCGTGCTCGTCTGATATGTTTGACGGTTTCCTGGATGCTAAGGAATCTTTCTGAGGAAAGGAAGACCTTCCCTTGAACTGAGTCAATGATGGACCCCAAGTGGGTGATCCGCGTAGATGGTAACAGTTGGCTCTTTTGCCAGTTAACTAGGAACCCATGGTCTTGGAGGGCAGAGAGAGTAGCTCTGATATCCTTCTCTGCTTGGGGTCTGGAGTGAGACAGGATGAGGATGTCATCCAGGTAGCAGTGGAGACGAACCGGGAGGTTCCTGAGGTGGGCCGCCAGAGCCGCGAGGACCTTAGTGAAGGTTCTCGGGGCAGAGGCCAACCCAAAGGGAAGGGCCACATATTGGAAGTGGCGGTGGTTATAACAGAACCTGAGGAATTTGGAATGGGAGGGCAGGATTGGGATGTGGAGATACGCCTCTGAAAGGTCTATAGAGGATAGCCAGTCCCCCTGCCTGATGCCTAGTAGAATGGACTCTAGGGTGTGCATCTTAAACCTGCGGTGGATCAGGTAACGGTTAAGGCGTTTCAGGTCTAGAATAGCCCTCCATCCCCCTGAGGATTTGGGGACCACGAAGAGGTGGGAGTAAAAACCTTGCCCCCGCTGGGATGGTGGGACGGGTTGTATAGCCTGTATGTTGAGGAGATGATGGATAGCTGAGTCCATTAAGTTGCGTTTGGTGGAATCCCTTGAGGGGGGGATGCCATAAAAAATTCAGGGGGGGGGACGCTGGAATTTGAGAGCGAGACTGAGTCTGATGGTGTCCCGGACCCAGGCATCGGAGGTGGAGGAATCCCATCGGTCGGCGAAGTGCTTGAGGCGTCCGCCGATGGGAAGGGAGGGACGGGATCTATCTGGTGCGCCGGAAGGGCTTCCCTCCTGAACCCCTGAAGGGACGCCTGTAGCTGCCGCCCCTCCTGTTCCTGTCACCCAGATCGGCTCGATCCTGGGGCTGGAATGGCCGGAAGGAGGGGGGTCTCGGATACCTGGGCGGGAAGGGTGACTGGTAAAAAGGCCGGGAGGAACCTCTCCAAAATGGCTGAGGGGCTCTTGACTCCGACCTGCGAAAAAGGGGGGGAAGGAATTTTTTCTTGCTTTGGGTTTCGCTAGTAATGGCTCCAGGGCGGTGCCAAATAGTTTGTCCCCCTTGATGGGGGCAGTGGCCAACTTAACCTTGTTTTTTACATCCGCCTGCCAGTGTTTGAGCCAGAGCAGGCGGCGGGCTGTAACATGGGAGGTTATTGCTCGGGTGGAGAACTTAACCGCGTGGTAGGTGGTGTCGGCTGAGAATTCTGCCGCGGCTGTCAGTTTGGCGATGTCCTGATGTGCCCTTGTGTTAGAGGGGGGGGACATGCTGCTTCAGTTGGCGGAGCCACCGGATCGAAGACCTGGTGAAGAAGGAGGCGGCCGTAGCCGATCTAATGGCCCAGGAGTCAGCTTGGTGAGCCCTATGTAAGGCTAGTTCGGACCTCTTGTCCTCAGGTTTCAGGGCCTCCAGGGGATCACTGGGGGAGGAGGAGGATGCTAAGCCCACGATGGGCTCATCTACCTCGAGGGAGTTAAGCAGGTTGCAGAAGCTTGAATCGAGGTTAAAGAACCTCTTGTCCTGGCTGGATGGGGCAGGAGGAGCCCTTGTGGAGTCCAACTGGTTTGAAACTAGGTCGTGAAAAATGGGTGGGGCCGGAATAACCTCTGCCTCCACCACGGGCTGTCTAAAAATGGCCTCCTCTTGTCCCTCTGCCGGGGAAGGGAGAACCGGGGGGGACTGTACAGACAGGCCAGATATGTTCTTGGCCTTGAATAGGAGCGATCTAAACATATGTGGCTTGAATAAACCCACAAAGGTGGGCTGATTGGGAATGAGACCCTCGTCCTCGGACATGTCCCCTTCCATAGGATTTATCTCAGATAGGGGCTCCCCGTGGTGCGTAGACCCCCATTCAAATTCCCCCTCCTCCTCCCTGAACTGATCCAGGTCCTCTATGGCCTCCTCCAGTTCCCCTTCTGGGAGAGGGCTGTCCCTCTGTAAAGGTACCTGACCATGAGGAGGGTCCGATCTAGGCGAGGACCTGACTGATAGCGACTCATGTTCGGGTGCCATCGAGGGGGACCGGACCTGGGCATCTGCTGAAGGCCCTCTGCAATCCCCTGGTGGATGGCCCGTTCTATCCATGCCTGCATTTGTGCAGGGATCTCGACTGTGGCGGTCTCTTCCTGGTGCAGACCAGCGGCCGTGGCGTGAAAGTAGCTTCGGGTGTCCGTCTGGTCGTTGGACCGGGGACCTGGTGTCCCTGGGATGAGCTGCGCCTGGAGAGGGAAGAGCAATCTGGAGGAGGGGGGGGTGTCTGGAGGTAGAAGGAATGGAGAGTGGGGGGGCTGGAGGCACCGGTTGTGACTCTCTAGAATGCCTGTCAAATTCCTTCTCCAGTGCCTTATGACGTCTTAGGGCGTCTCTCTGAGAGGCCTTGGAAGGTTCCTTAGAAGCTTCCTTAGCCTGTCTGCGCAGGTGGTAGGACTTAGATCTGGCCTTCAAAGAAGGGCCTCTAGCGGAATTGTCATCTGCCATTTTAGAAGTAAGGACTGTAATAATATCTAAAGGCAGTTGGCTCGCCAAGGGTTCGACCTACAACAAAGGCTGGGAGTCCTTTCAGCTGGCCCGCGCCCCCTTTTGGAATTTAGGTGTATACAATCTATAATATTATTATGTTATAATTATTAATATATATATACGTATGCATCTAATTAAATATATAATCCAATTAGTATTGGAAATGTATAATGGATAATTATATATATATATATATATATATATATATATATATATATATATATATATATATATATAATGATATGTATGTATGTTTCTTATATATATGGCCTTCATAGAACACAGCAAACTCCAAGACCAATAACACAGACCAAGACTCTCATCAGGATGAAGAAACCATTCTGGCATATAAATATGTAAAGTCTATACAGACAAACACAATACAAAAGCCTGATATGGCAGATGAGATTCTGCTGAAACGTACAACTATACTATATATACATATACAAAACTTAAGAAAATATATATATATATATATATATATATATATATATATATATATATATATATATATATATATATATATATATATATATAATATTCAATTATATATTTCTTGATTATATTATTATTATTATTATTATTATTATTATTATTATTATTATTATTATTATTATTATTAAATTTTATTTATTTATTTATTTATTTATTTATTATTATTATTTTGAAGAGATATCTAACTCGAAAGCTGGTTCAGTGCTCCCAGGAGGGAGTGACCCCAGAGGTTGATGCTAGATATATTCCAATTGGCCAAATGAACACCTGAGGCTGAAAAGGAGGCCTCTGGCAGCTGGAGCTCCCAGGCAACAACCGGGAGAGATAGGCTGCAATACTATGCCCTGAGCGCTGCTGCGGAAAGCCAACAATTGTTTTATAATGCCCAATACAGCTCTCACAGGCTAGAAGGCCTGTGAATGAATCTAGTAACTTCGCAGCTACAATGAGGCCGGAGAAAAAAAGGGCGCCCGAGCACGCGGCGGCTCCCAAAATGGCGGCTGCCCACAACTGTCCTATGTTGGGCCGCTCAGAGCAAAGATTAAGCCTCTCCGGCCGATTTAGAGGCCGAGAGAGGCAGCCAGGCAAGATTTCGCCCCTTCCTGGGGCGATCAGCATTCGTAGTGGGGGGGAACACCAGCTGCGCTTTGTAGCGCAATTGAATCAGGCCGCTATAAGGGCGGCGTGGAGAAGCGCCAGGAATAAACCAAATGGGGGGAGGGGTTGGTGCCAGAGTGCGAAGAAATCGCCCACTGTTATCCCCCCTTGGGGGCGAAGAACGCGCTCCCCTTGCTGACAGTCCACCCCAGATGCGCAGAAGCTAAGGATATAAACAATAATTCAAACCTGAACTAAAAAGGGAATACTTGAATCGGCCAAGGAGAAACGATTCACACAGCCTATCCTCACGAAGGCTGAGCGTAAACTGGGGAACGCAAGGGAGCCACGTGATGGAGGGCGGAGCGTTCCTCAGTAATTAAGCTCAGCCTTCAACGACGCAGACTGAAGCACCTCCCACTCTCTGGATGATCCGAACGGCTCTCAGGAGAAGATGGATTTTTTTTAAATTGAAGACTACATTATCTTGTACCTTATAAAATGTTATGAATACAGCAGGATGATTCCTTAATACATGCCTTTTGAGTTCTCTGAAACATGATTTGCCTGCATCATAAAATATTGCAAAAATGCTTGTACCCGTATATTTTTATCTGCACATGTATTTTTTTTAATGCCTTCAAGTCAATTCTGACTTCTGGCTATTGTCTGGATGAGTCCTTGAGTTTTTTCTTGACAAAGCTTTTCAGAAGTGGTTTGCATTTGCTTCCTCCTTCCTAGGGTTGAGAGAGAATAATTGGCTTTGTGCCTAAGACAGGACGAGAACTCAGTCTCCTGATTTCCAGCCTTATGAATTAACCACCATACCAAACTAACTCCTGTTATGTATGTGAGTGTGTATGAATATGAATGTGAATATTGCAATCTAGTTTTCTTGCTTTGCCCACAGCATGTTCAATAAAATAAAATAAAAACATGAAAGTAAAAATTTAAAAATATAAGACAACCCCCCCAAAAAAAAAAAAAAAATACAAGGTGATTTATGAAAGTGGATGCTTTGGGTATTGTAATGGAAACACTATAGTTTTCAAAATATTTTAAGCTTTTTGGTTGTCTCTTTTTTTCACAGTGCTTTTTTCATTTTGTCTTCAGCCTGCAACTTTTATTTTCACCTTTCAATAGCCTTTGAGCCATTAGTAATGCTCTTCTGGCACCATACCAGATACATGGGGATTACAGGTTACATGAGAAAGCAGCAACAAAAAGACAGCAGAGACATTACATGGATTTCTTTTTAAGTACACAATAGCTTTCTTTGAAAGCCAGTTTGATGTACAGTAGTCTCCAAGTTATGATTAAAATTGGGACTGGAATCTTGGATGCTGAAGGAGTCATTAAGTGTCATGTGACTGCTTGGCTCAACAACTACAATATGGTATGCCTGGTTGCTGTTATTAAACTACCTTGCAGGCCATAAAATGGATGGAATCCCAGATAAGAAGTGTGGGGTGGCTGAGGGTGAAGGAAATACTGGGAGGTTCAGGGTAGGCCATGTGCTAATGTCTCTCTGTTTAGGAGCTGCAAATTCTCCCTGCCAAAACCCAGGCAGATTTTTCAGCTCCTGAGTGGAAAGACACTTGCATGCAGCCTGTGCTGGGCTTTTCATGGCCTTCTCCATTGCCCTGATATTCCCTGCACTCTTTACCTGTCTCTCCACTCAGGAGCTGAATAGCCTGCTTGGATTTCAGCTCCTTTTTGTCTCTGTGAGGTGGCTGAAAGAGCTGCCTGCCAAAGGATTTCAACTTTGGTACCTGCTTGGATTGCCAAGTTCTACTGCAGGCAGCTCTTTCATCCAGCCACATAAACAAGAGACAGTCATCTCAGCAAGCAGCAGCTTGCAACCTTCCCTACCCACTTCTCCACTGGCTTTTTGGAGAAGTTGTCAAAGAAGATTGCAAACAATGACCACATGATTGTGGGATGCTTGACAGTTGTATGTATGAACAGGTTACCAGGTATCCAGATTGCAATCACATGATTATTGGGGGGCAGTGCAATATTTTACAAAGGTCAGAAGTGCTTTGGAAAGTGGAAAACACCTTTTCAAGGCTGTTGCTAATTTGCACCATTGTTAAGCAAATGGTCATAAGTCAAGGAGTATGTTTGTGATTAAAGCATTAGGTTAGAAATCAGGAGAGTGTTAGTTCTGGTCCAGACCAGCTGCCATTTAATCCTGATTTAATCCTAAACTGAACTAGGTCTTTCTGAATGAAATGTTTCTTACTTATCAATAAGGATGCTTAAGGCTATATCCTTTCATCTCCATTCTAGATGAATGATACAAACTTCCAGAAGACAGAATTTTATAGGAACTTGTTCTTGGTTTCCCTACCATAGAAGATGCTGCATCTGTTGAAATTCTTCCCATTTATACAATTTTTATGACACAAAAAGCTTTGGCAAAACTGCATCTGATTTAATTTTAGCCAACATTATTTCTTTCTCCTTCTCCTCTGGAGAAAATGTAAGGCTTCTAAAAAATATGTTGCACTTAGTCCAACTGCTCTCTATCATTTCATATAAATATTAAAATGTTCATGTTTAAACATTGAAATGCTGACCTGATTTATCTCAGAAGTTTTTTTAAACCCAAATTTCACATCAGCCATATTTTGTGGTATTAGATTACATTAATGCACAATGCAGTATCGTTAGCATGAAATACCTTCTGTAGAGGGAATCAATATTGCTGATAACATCACAATTGTGACCATACCAACAGAAGAAGTGAATGATGAGTTTTTGATTCATTATGTCTAACTTCCCCCCAACCTTCCCATCTCTTTATGGAAACAAGTAGTTTTCTGAGGCTTCCAGCAGAGGTATGGCAAACTGAAGATGGCTCTGTGAAAATGAAGCCAACAACCATGGAAAAAAATACAGAGCCAGTACGTAGACCAGTTCCTTGGAACTTCTCCACATACCTGAGGAACCATGTTACCCTGATAGGACCTCAAGGTGCTAATTGACCTGGGGTCCCTATGGAAGCATTCCATACTGTAGGTGATTATTAGATCAAGGAAAGATTCTACCTCTACCCTGCTGTATATTGCTCCCTCCTTAGCTATCATTGTTAATTTTAATGGTAATGTTTGTTGTTTGAATGTTTCATATTGTGATTTTTAAGTTGTTGTAAGCAACTAGAATCACTTGATGGTAAGATGGCTGGCATATAAATTTAATAATAAAAACAAGAGGTTGGGAGATCAGCCACATATATTCTAGATGGCTGCTCCTTGTGAGGAGATAGCAAAACAGTGGTTTTCCATGGGCTTGAGTGCTGGGAGATGATGGGATTAGTCATCTGGACATTATATTCCCTGTCTCTTTTTAATCTGCGGGTTGGAGGAAGATTTACCATCTCACTCTTAGATGCTGTTTTTGGTCTTCCATACTAAGTCTTTTATATGACTGCACACAAATAGGCTTAAACACATATATTGGATCCAGTGCTGGGATTCAAATTTTTTTACTACCGGTTCTGTGGGTGTGGCTTGGTGGATGTGGCCATGTGAATGGGTGGGTGTGGCTTTTTTTCTTTTTTCTTTGCCACCCCCACCCATTTTTGGGAGCTTCCTAGCCTCAGAAGAGCCTCTGGGGGGGGCATTTTTGCTCCCCCTGAGGCTCCTCTGGGGCCCTGGAAGGCAAAAAATGGAGGGGGAGGGCTGAGCTCCTCCCTCCATTTTTTGCCTTCCTGGGCCTCAGCAAGTGGAATCCTGGCACAGCTGATCTATGCGTGGCCAGCCAGAAGTTACTACTGGTTTGGCAACCCATGCCAAATTCTTGCTACCGGTTTGCCTGATCTGGTGTGAACCAGCTGAATACCACCACTGACTGGATCCTACATCATGTAATTTAGCCTAGAATCGCCATTTTGTTGGAGTAGTTCATCCCACATAGAGGACATATATTTTTCCAGAGAAAGAATAGCACTAGCACTTAAGACTTATATACTGCTTCATAGCGACTTACAGGAGGGGTCCCCAGCCCCCAGGCTGCTGCCCACTACTGGGTCTTGGAATCAGGCATGGAAGTGGTGGGCAAGCACATGTGTGCTCCATCCCATTTTGTGTGAGCAGCAGCAAGCATGAGTGTGCTCCGTTTGCATGAGAGGTAGGCATGCATGCCTGCCACTGGCACAAATGGAGCTGGGCACATGCTCGTGCCTGTCACTCATACAGAACCATCCTCTTTCCCCTTTGCTGGTCAACAAAGATGGAAAGGTTGAGGAAGTCTGCTTTACAGCATTCTCTGGGAGGTGTACATTAGCATATTGCTCCCAACAGTCTGGGTCCTCATTTTACCGACCTTGGAATCAATCAATCAATCAATCATTTATTGTCAATGCACAATATGTGTACAATGAAATTGGAAAAAAAAATTCAGAGTCAACCCTGAACTGGTCAGGAAGAAACTGATAAATGAGGGATAGATAAATACTTTAACCGATTTCAGTATTGCATGGTAAATCTACTCATTAAGTGCTACAAATAGCAAGAGAAACGTCTCTGCAAAAATTAAATCTTCTATTTCTAAACAATATTATTTTCTGAACATGAAATTAGAGCTAACAATACACACCCATTTAAAGCCATCTATTACAAATGCTGGAAACCAAATACCATCTGGCGCCTCTACACAGTTGGGATCTTGGTCATCTGCCTTGATTGCCTGGAGCCTGGGAAAATCTTATGCATTTTTCAAAGCTTATTCAGTTGAATAAAATATAACTATCTGCTAACTTTGAAAAAAACAGTTAAGGAAACATGTTGAAGTAGAACATTCTAATGAGTAGATATTGTAGTCAAGTAGATATTGTAGTCAAGGTGATGAGCATCCAAGATGCAGCTACTACAACATAACCCAAGTTGCACAGATATTTATCTAAAAAAAAACTATTATAAGGTAGATTTTTATAAAAATCTGAGCTATTATAAAATGGAGAGTCAGTTGAGGGTTGGGTATTGTCTACATTGAATTGAATAAACTGGTTTAATATGAACACTTGACTCTTTCTTATGTCTTCCAAGAAATAGGATATTTTTGTTGTCATCAACACTGCTTAAAGATGGAGCTCAATAATGCTACATATGTTTAACTTTTAACTATGCTTCCTGAATTCCATTTCCCATTGCCGTGTGTATGAGGGGGTCTTGACCTGGTGTAATACTTCAAAAATCTAATAAAATGAAGTCATAGTTTATACTAAATATTTTTGTAGCGTTTATTGTGTTATAAGACATAAGGTGCTAAGAGGGCACATACCATATTACCCCTCTGCTGCTCTGTGAGGTAACATACCGAGCAAGTCTATGTGCACATTAGATCAAAATATTTAATCAAAGCTTTACTTAGATTGCATATACAGGAGTTAGGCAAAGATTTTGAAATTGCAGAAACATTCAGATTGCTATTAAACAATTGTGCAACACTGCATCTGAATGGCTATGGTTTTGCTTTTCCAATCTTCATCCGTAACACTAAACGTGAATCCCCGAAAAGTCAGCCTCTGCAAAGTTATTTGCAAATTCAGATCCCTGAAAATGTATAAATCGTTGCTCTTCTCATTATTTGAGTGCCTTATGCCCTTTTTTCCTCTTTGTTTTTGTTCAACAACATGGTGGAGGGAGTCCACTCTTAAATTGGTGAGGGGCGTGCAGGTGTCAGATCTACTGATGTTTTGTTTTAAACTATTACAGTATAACCATCTAAATCAGGGGTGCCAAACTTGATTTCATTGGGGGCCGCATCTGGTATTTGACCTTGGGGAGAGTGGACGTGGCCAGGGGCATGGCCAGCTTGACATCCTGCATCCCTCTGCCAGTGAAAACAGACTGCGGGCCTTGAGTTTGACACCCCTGATCTAAATGCTGAGATAATGTGAAGAGAAATATTGCTCACAGTAGTTTGGTCATATTTGCAAAGATGAAGGAAGGAATGTAGGCACCATGAGGATGGTAGTTCAAACCTGTGTTAAGAGATGTCTAGTAAGAGCAGTAGTTCAGAAAGTACTGAGTGGGAAAGGACTGCCTGCATTGTTACCTAATCACACTTCTCTGCCTTGGTTCTTGAAGAATACCAAGAAAGAAAACGTGAGAGAAACACCATGTCTTTTGTTTTTCTGGAGTATCAAATAACAACTTCCATCTCTTCCCCGATCTATGACTGGAGAGCCCTTTGTTCATGAAATAGCAGCACACCCATGCTTGTATTGATAGTTTTTATCCTGGAATTTAAAGATTTGCCAGCTGCCAGAAAGCTTTACAGTATTTGGAAGAACTGTAAATGTTGCCACTGTAATTTCTAGTCACCCTGAACAGCTCGCAGAATGGAATTCTAGGAGTTACAAGCTAACTTGACTGGCGGATACCTTGCAGGGTTAGAGTAATGTAATAAAACAGTCAAGAAAAGACTCCATAACCTCACTGGGTGGCCTAGTAGTGTATCCCACATGGAGATTGCATGCAGCCAGGAGCACCTTCAGCAGAGGTCAATACAAATGTGAGAAATGTGCCAAATTATAGCACTTGTGGACAACAAGTGCACATTAAGTAATGGCCTAGCAGGCAATTCATTCTAAATTTAATGAAAAAGAGAAAGAGAAAGAGATTTTACAGTCTTCTTATAATGGGATAATTTTGTTCCCTTCCTTCTTTTTAATTAAACATAAATGAAGTTAGACATGCATTCCAATTTTCTTGACTCTTTTAACAGTGAGTTAGATCAGTAAAATGGTTACACTTTAAAAAAAATTAATAAATTTCTAATGAAAATGAAGCATAGAAAATAAAATACAAATAAAAGCAGGGGAATTATCTACTCTTTCTTGAAGTAATATATTGAGACAGTTTCTAATGCCTTTGTAAAAGGTCACAGAGCTATAACAGAGAATTCTGTTGGAGAATTCTGTAACTATTGACAAATGCTCCATTTAAAGATAACATTAAGAAAGAAACAAAAACAAATATCACATGTAATTAACATTAAATAATAGAGTGGATGTATGATATCTGCTACTAAACATGCCTTCAGCAACAGACCGTCGATTCAACATATAGTAGTCTGTTTAAGGCAGGGGTGGGATTCAAATTTTGTAACAACCGGTTCTGTGGGTGTGGCTAGGTGGAAGTGGCCCTGTGACTGGGTGGGCATGGCTTCTTCTTTTTTTGCAGCAACCCCCTCCCTGTTTTTTGGGCCCTCTGGGCCCCAGGGAAGCCTCCTGGGGGGTGCTTTTGCTCCTAGGAAGCTTATCTGGGGCTTAGGAAGGAAAAAAACTGAGCATGGGGGGCAGCAGCACCCCCTGTGCTCCATTTTGGGGCCTCCTGTGCCTCAGGGGAGCTTCCTGGGGATGTTTTTGCTCACAGAAGGCTTCCCTGAGGCTCAGAAAGGAGAAAAAAACTAAGCATGGGGGGGCACGCAGCACCCCCCTGCATTCCATTTTGGGGCCTTCTGGACCTCAGCAAAGCCTCCTGGGGGGCGTTTTTGCTCCCAGAAGGCTTCCATGGGGCTCAGGAAGGAAAAAAACTGAGAATGGGGGGGTGCAAAGCACCCTCCCCCTGCACTCTGTTTTGGGGCCTCCTGCGTTTCAGGGGAGCCTCCTGGGGGGGGAGCGTTTTACTCCCAGAAGGCTTCCATGGGGCTCAGGAAGGAAAAAAATGAGCATGGGGGGGTTCACGCAGCACCCCCCTCCCAACACTCTGTTTGGGGGTTTCTGGGCCTCAGGGAACCTCCTGGGCCAAGCAGTAAGTCAGCAAGGGAATTCCTAGCACACCTGATCATAGGAACAGCTGATCATTGGGAGGGGAGAAAAAAGACATACCTTAAGGAGTGACTGGGCGGGAAAGAATGCAGTCAGTGATGTCGGGCATGTACGCAAAGTTGCGCAGGCACGATAAGCTCTGACTGGGCGAGGAGGGGAGGGGTGGGCAGAGATGGGAGGAGCCAGCCAGGGGCACAATTTGCCAGTTCTCTGAACTGCGCAGAATCATAACAACCTGTTTCATAGAACCGGTCTGAATCCCACCCCTGGCCAAGACCCAGGTCTTTAAAATTAGCCTTCTTCCCAAAAATAGATAGATCAAGAGAAGGTAATTGTTTTGTTAAGGAAAAAAACTGTATTAGATTTAATTTAAAGGAAATTATATCAATTACTGTTAATATAGTTATCTCTTATGCATTTAATATGCCTCCCATTCTGTTGCACTGAAAATGGCCATCTGCCAGCATTTCTGGAGTTGCTCTGAGAATCTGGGCTTATGAGGCTTATAGGCACCTGAATGGGCAGTCTGCATTCTTCTTCTGTGCTTGCATTGTGACACCTACAGTATGCATTTTAAGCAGCATTCACAACAGCAATAATGAGGCTTTCTTCTGCAAAAAAAAATGATATGTGTAGTGGTGCAAAAGATAGTGACTGATGTGCACAAGAATGAAAAAGTCAACCAATAAGCAACTTTGACAAAAGAGACGTGGGCTGTGTACAGATTATGTGAAATACCATTATAAGATATCGTCTAGACCAGGGATTCCCAACCTGGGGTGCGAGACGATATTCCAGGGGGTGCGAGAAAAGTCCAGGTAAATAATAGGCTATATGTTGGCATTTTTATTGGCTATATGTTGGCATTTTTATTTATTATTTATTTCAGGGGCTGCGAGGTTCAAGTGAAATTTCTTTAGGGGTGCGGGGCGAAAAAAAGGTTGGGAACCACTGGTCTACACAATGGAGAGAAGGATCTGTGCATTGATTACCATGTAGACTATATCAAAAGAAAGTCACACAACCCACAACTCAGCATCCAACCCTACTTCAACCAATCCACCATCACCCAAGACTAGGCACGCACGCCCCCAACTACCTCAATTCAAACTACAACTGGCCTTAAATGCAAGCTACTCAATGCAAGAAGCCTTGTAAATAAAATACCTGAATTTCTCCTCTTGCTAAATATGGCTAAATTCGACATCATATTTGTCTGTGAAACATGGCTCAACGCATCTCTCCCTGACTCCATTACCTCAGTAAGAGACTATCCTGTTTACCGATCTGATCGTGAAATCCGTAGAGTCCTTACATCTAAAAAACATCCAAGTTACCCAAGAACTTGCTTCTTCCTGAGACCATTATCTGTGAACTGACCTTAAATATCACATTTCGGTTCTTACTATGTTACAGAATCCCTGATTAAGACATCAAACATGTAAACAAGCTAAATACACTACTAACATGGGCAGCATCCTGCCCACACGCTTTTATCTTTCTTGGTGACTTCAATCTACCTCATATTAACTGGACCCTAAACGAATGTACAACTGAACCCATACATGCAACCTTCTACTATGCTGCAACAAATCTGGGACTGGAACAACTACTAACCAACAATACTAGGCTTAACAACTGCCTCAATCTCATCTTCTGCAATAGTTTGAATTCAATTTACGGAATACAAATTAAAGAACCCTTTTCCAACAGTGACCACAACATGATTGACTTTTGTCTCAACATACGTCCGCACAAAAATCATCACAACAACAAAATCCCCAATTATAACTTCAAAAAAGGCAACTATGATCTTATAATCAACGATCTCTCTTCCCTTGATTGGCAATTTCTATTCACTGAATGCAATATTGTTGAAGACCATTACAACATATTCTTACTAGAAATCAAAAGAGCCATCAAACTATATGTACCAATAACAACTCCCAAAACCAGGAAAAACAGATTACCCATAACAATAAGGAAGCTTCAATCTAAAAAGAGATCACTTTGGCGAAAAAACAAATTTGGTCACATTGCCAACTTCAAAAGCCAATACAAAAATCTATGCCACCAGATAAAAACTGAATGCACTAATTATCACATTAAACAAGAGGAAAACTTTCTATGCACAAATTCCACCCGTGCTTCCTACAATTTTGTAAACAACAAACTAAAAGACTCAATCCCACCCCTGAAAGGACCTAATGGCAAAGACTGCAACGAGGACACCATCAAAGCAAACCTCTTTAACACATTCTTTGGCTCAGTATTTGTAAACAGCAATGGATCAAGTCCAGTACTTCCTCGTTGAACCACAGACAACTACAATGATCTAATACATATTGATTTTACAGAAGACATTGTTGAAAAAGCACTGCGTAATCTAAAACCATCCCGATCTATTGGACCGGACGGAATATATGCCTACTTCTTATCCACTGCCTTAGCCGAACCTCTAAGCATAATCTTTGAAAAATCTTTCAGGACCAGCTCCTTGCCAAAACTATGGTCACAAACCACAGTCACCCCCATCTTCAAAAAGGGAGACCCCAGCCTAGTTGAAAATTACAGACCACTCTCCTTATGCTGCGTCACCTGTAAAATCATGGAATCAATTATTAACCAATCCATTATCTTCCACTTAGAGACAAACAACCTACTCTCTAACAAACAATTTGGTTTCAGAAAAAAACTATCCTATAATCTGCAACTCTCACACTGCAAAAACATATGGACTACACAACTTGATCAGGGCAAAGCAATAGTCGCAATCTACATAGACTTCTGTAAAGCCTTTGATTCAGTGGTACACGACAAACTACTCCTAAAACTAAAATCTTATGGTATCTTTGGATACCTACATAACTGGATAGAAGCATTCCTGTAAAACAGACAACAAATGGTCAAAATTGGGAGCGTCCTATCAAATTCTGTACCTGTCAACAGTGGTGTCCCCCAAGGCAATGTTTTAGGACCAACTCTCTTCATACTCTGCATAAATGACCTCTGTGATCATATTAAGAGCATCTGCATTCTTTTCGCTGATGATGTAAAGCTATTCAACACCACGACAATACTGCTACCCTTCAAAAAGACCTCAACTATGTGTCAGAATGGTCAAACAAATGGCAACTTCAAATCTCAACAAATAAATGCTCTGTCCTACATATTGGCAAAAACAAAAACAAAAAAACAGAACATAAAATACAAACTGAATAGTCAAGACCTTGTTGAGGATCCAAACTCTGTCAAAGACCTTGGAGTACTCATCTCTAATTATTTTAGTGCTAGAGCCCACTGTAACTACATAGCCAAAAAGGCATTAAGAGTTGTTAACCTAATCCTATGTAGCTTCTTCTCTGGTAATATCACACTTCTAACTAGAGCATACAAAACATTTGCTAGACCTATACTTGAATACAGCTCATCAGTCTGGAACCCATATCATGTATCTGATATTAATACAATTGAAAAAGTCCAGAAATATTTCACAAGAAGTGTTCTCTGCTCCTCTACTCATTGCAGAATACCTTATGCTGCCAGACTTGAAACTCTAGACCTAGAAAACGTAGAACTATGCCGCCTCCGGTCCGATCTAAATATAGTATATAAAATCATACATTGCAATGTCCTACCTGCAAATGAATACTTCAGCTTCAATCATAACAATAGAAGAGCACACAATAGATACAAACTCAAGGTTAACCGCACCAAACTTGATTGCAGGAAATACGACTTCAGAAACAGAGTGGTCAATGTTTGGAATACTCTACCTGACTCTGTGGTTTCTTCCCCAAACTTTAACCTTAGACTGTCTACTATTGACCTCACCCCCTTCCTAAGAGGCCTGTAGGGGGCATGCATAAGCGCACCAATCATGCCTACCATCCCTGTCCTGTTGTTTCTTTTTATTTTTCTTATAAGTATCTATCTCATGTATTCAAAACTATGTTTATTCTTATACCTGTATCTTGTAAGTGATTGACAAATCAAATTAAATAAATAAATAAATAAAAGGGGGGGGGGGGAGAAAAGAAAAAGACATTGCCTAGAAGGGACATTTTCAAACAAAGGGGCGGAATGTCTTCCAGACTAAATTAAGTTTTCTCCATCTAGCTCCCAAATTTGGATTAAACGAAATACCAAATACTTGATTATTTAGCAGTTGCATCTTCCTTCTGCCACAGAACAGTGAGATGAATGTTATTCTTTTATCTCAGGTTGTTTGACTAAGGAACTATTGAGAACTCCCCTGCTACTTTCTACTATAGATTTTGCTTACTGACTACCTGATTTAGTGGCCATTTGAAGTTATGATGGTTGAAGAAAACAACAGTTTCCTGATCTGTCCCTGCATCTATGACTGTTGCAGCATCTTGTGGTCACAAAGTTCCGATTCAGACAGTTTGCAACCAGTGCATATCTATGATTATTGCAGTGTCCCGCAATCAGGTGATCATGCTTCACAACCAGATTCTAACAAGCAGAAATAATGGAGAGCTTTATCTAGCCAATTTACACATGGGAGTTAAGCGGCTTAAGGCTACAGAGCAGAAAAGCCCCAGTTAGCTCATCCCCCCCCCCAATTTCCCCGAATTCCCCTTTTAGAATAAAGGAGTTATCCCTCTCCCACCCCACCCCATCATATAGCCTTATACTGAGTACAATTTTTCAAGGGAAAGTATTAAACAGCTTTAAACTCCATAATGTTCTTATATACATCTCTCAGCCTTGGATACTGTCACTGCATTTGACATAAAAGAAGCATTAAGGAGAGACACCTCCTTTCATTGTTCTTGGCTTAGCATGTGCATCTTCTCCCTTTGTCTTCAGCTATATTTGCAGAAGGGAGGACTCCATCAGATGCCCAGGTTTGATATCTTCCACAACCTCAATTTATGCCTTTTTTTCAATATCATCCCCTTGTGTTGAATAAGATTACTATTTTAAGCACCAGGTGTTAGCATATCATGAAAAGAGAGAACCCCAACAAATAATTATTTATTATTGCTGTATTTATACTGTAACATATGAAGACAAGTGCATTCTGGTTCATTTGCCCAAATAACATAGTCACCCTTAATCAATATGCACCTTAATTTGAGTGGCAGGATGAAAGAGCACCATGTCCTGCAAGGGCTCTGATCTTTTAATCCCACGTTGTTCTGTAAAGGACAGATATCTCTGTGATGTTCATCTGTTTGCCTCTTTCCACTTCTGCCTTCTTTCCAATCTAGTGTTTCGTTTCAACTCTTTTCCTGAAGCTCTTGATCTTAAATTAGTGTGATTAAAATAAATATGCAGGCCCATTGTAATTGGTGGCCCTATATCATCATCTTGCTACTATTTGCAATACAACTCATGCTTTAGTCTTCCCCCCTCTACAGAAGGAACTTCTCTGAGTTTTTATAGCTTTTATAATAATTTCTCTGGGGTCTCCATGCCTTTAAACAGATGGTTTGCCAAGAAAACACAACCACTACTTTCCCCACCGCTCTGGGGCATCTTCCTTTGTGTCGCTGATCATATATAACTACAACTTACCAGTTTGCGCTGACACCACTGGCAAATTCCACACAGGACAATGGTGACACTAAGGCTAATGGTGATGATGACTGAAACCAGGAGGACATCACGGGAGGGTGTCCCTGAGAAGAGAAAGCCCAAAGTTAGCCATCACATTGCCACATTGTCCTTTAAAGTGTTTTACTTGCTTTTGTCCACATCTCTCAGCAATCTTAAAAAATGAAAGGTCTGCTGGCCATCAGAACTGATGAATAGTTTCTTCTCTACGCATGTGTCAAGTGCCTCAGATTCACTTCTCAAGATCTTTTTGTATTTTGCTTGTATTTCTACTGGGCTTAGTACTAATACTATTTTCTGTTAAACTCAACAAACATCTGGTTGAATCAATATTTTTAATACTTTGTTCTAATTTCACCTTGGTGAAGGAGGGTAAGAAGAAAAAACAACAACTATAAATTCTTGGTAGTTCCTTTGCCAAACAAGGTCTCAGACTGGGAAGATCAAACCAGGGATTGAAACACTGCTGCTTTGGCTGTTAATGGAGAGATTCAGCAAATGTCCCTAACATGGACAGGGCAAGCCTTATTGCAATTCAATACCCAGAACCAACCATAGATTATCATTAGTATGCTTTATGATTTCATGGCACTCCAGCTGCACGCCTTTCTATAGAACAATTATAGCAGAAAAAGAACATTGCATTTTTTTTAAAAAAAGTACAGATCAAACAACTATTAAGAACTGCTCCTCTCTCACAAATTAAAAATAAAGAAAAATAAAAGTAAAGGTTGGGGGAGGGGAGGAAAAATGATGTTGTTGGGAGGAAATCTGTATTTAGCAATAGCCATAGCATTTAGACTTACAGTATATGCTGCTTCACAGTGTTTTACAGCCCTCTCTTAAGCAGTTTACAGAGTAAGTCTATTGCTCCTAATAATCTAGGTCCTCATTTTATCCACCTTGAAAAGATGAAAGGCTGAGTCAACCTTGAGTCTGGTGAGATTTGAACTACCAAATTGCAGCAGCCAACAGTCAACAGAAGTAGCCTACAGTAGTGCACTCTAACCACTGTGCCACCATGGCTCACTTAACTGCTTTTTGAGTCTGAATTATCCAGAGAAATAGTGTTCAGATATCATTTTCTCTCTCTTACATCTCTCAAGATAGTTGGGAAGGAGATGGGTTTTAATCCCACCATTTTACTCCTTGGATTCGTGCTACTTTGCTGTTTTTATTCAAATATTTTATAAACATTGGAGCAAAGGATCCTGAACAAGGGTTGTTGTTTTTCTTCTAGATAACAGTAGAGAGATAAATCTTTTTTTCACTGCTGATAAAGCAGATAGTAGAGAAAAATATCCCCAAGTCACAGGCCAGAGAAAGTAGCCTGCTAGGTTGTGGGTTGTCCATGTCTGATCTAGAATTTAAATAGCACAGGTTCTAATGAGAGCTCAAGAGAATGAATCCATATTCTAAAATAGTGGCCTTGACCTAGAAAAGTATGGCAGTATTAAAACTAGAGCTACTTTAATTGCAATTCACATGGAAGAGTCCCAGTTGTTTAGAGCTAGCTAAGTTAAGTGGATGATTTGGCTACCTCCACAAGATACTGTATATATGGGTCAGGAGTTTTCAATAGCTTAGCACAACTTTAATTCCACACATAGGTCTCCATTTAAAACATGCATTTCATCAAATGTACATAGTTATACAAGGTATCATGACTCAAGCCACATTTAGCAGAGGAAGATAAATGGAAAGCAACAGATAAGTAGTCAAGCAAAGCAAGTACTGTGTAACATTTTCTTCAACAGACTATAATTCAACATTTATTTCATTATTATTTTTCTGGTATAAACAACTAGGGAAAATTTAGAGCAACCAAGCAATAAAGCAACAGAAGAAGCTAGAATTCAAAAAATTCAAGGTAATACTTACTGAGAAGATGTAACACTGTGTCTTAAATTAACAGTAGCCTCTTGTGTAAGAGGGTGAAGTGGTATCATGAAAAATCCAATGGATTTCTTTCATTAGAACACAGGAGATGGAAATAAAAGCAGAAGGCTAATCCAAGCATAGGTAATAAGAAATGGTACAGTGTGGCTGCAAAGACCAGTGAGTTGGCTATATCAATAAGCAAATATAGTGTTCACTTTTAATAAACAGAATATTAATTATCTGGGTTGATGATAGAAGATTGCCCGTGAAGATATATCGCAGCTACTGAAGAAAGAAGAGGCATGACTATTACAAATAATACTCTCAGCTGTTCAGCCGAAGTCCAGAAAGAAAGGGAAACAAAGCTCCACAGCAAGTAGAAAAGTCTTTATTCGTCCATATATTGTTCTGGGTTCGGGTAGCAACAAGCATCAAAAATGATAGTAAAGTCAGCTCTGGCGCACCTCGTAGCCAGAGCTGTATTTATACACCAGATAATAACATAATGAGTTTATCCACCATCTGGTGAACACTACTGCTTCATTTCTGGTCACTATATAACCCTAGATACCATGCATTCTTCTGTTAATTATCCACCCTCCTTTACTATACCCTCGCCACAGCACACTCTCCATATCCCACTAACTCCCCTGTGCCCTCCCAGTGTATATTCACCCCCTGAGGTAATTATTTTAATGGTCAGCATGTTCATCACTCTGCCAATAACCGCCTGCAACTTGTGATAGTTCAGCGTCTGATGTCATCAGGGCTTGTCGTCTATCTCCATCGGCAATTCTGACCTGGTGTCGGTCGGCTGGCAGGTGCTTCCTACCATGGTAGAATACTGTCATGTCTCCAGGGCATGCTGGAGCCGTGACATCACGTGTTGTGCCATGTCAGACTATGCTATCAAGGGGGGAAGTGCTGTTAACCACCCAACCTGGGGCTTCGACTATTTCACAGAGATAACGAGCCTTGCTGACGTCACACGCTTGAGCTGTTACAGCCTGATTTGGTTGCTGCTGTTGAACTAACAATCTCAGGAGGGGTGGAGGGTCACTTCATAGGTGTAAATACAAAGTTGGAATATGATATTTGTACAAGTATAGTAAATAGGGGTAAATAATTAATGGATAAAAAGCACAGTGTTTAGGGTGTTACATGGTGACTGGATGTGATCCAGTAGTGCTCACCAGATGGTGGATAAACTCACTAAGTTGTTAACTGGTGTATAAATACAGCTCTGGCTGCGAGGTGCGCCAGAGCTGACTTTAATTCCTTTTGGTTACTCGTTGTTACCTGAATCCGGAACATTGTATGGATGAATAAAGACTCATTTGATCATTACCTTGAGACCTTTGTTTCCCTTCCTGCCTGGAATTTGGCGAAACAGCTGAGAAATACTCAGACGCAGCGGAACGCTCAGTGTCACGGCTAATCAGGACTGTCATCCTCCCACTTTCTCTGAATTTCTGGTGCCTACCTTAGGTGAAATGGTTCTACCCAGACTAATAGTTTCATATTACCTGATCTTAACGGGGAACTGCCAATCCCGAATCTAGATGGAGCTGAAGATCTTTTGTTAAGACCAAACATAAATAAATAGTTCCCATTTTCCCTCTTAACCAAGGTTAGCAGATGTTGTGCTCTAGGGCAGCGGTGTCAAATTCGTGGCCTGTGGGTTGGATGCTGGCCCCTCCTGTGCCCAGTTTAGCAAAAGGGAAAAAAGTCCCAGTACGTCATGTGACGATGCAAGTTTGACACCCTTGCTCTAGGGTATTAATGTGATCAATAGAGCTAGAGTTCTTTTTTTAAAAAAAACTGAAATAACAAAGAATTTGTTAAAAGGATTTTTATTTTAATAAAGGCAACATAATAAGGAGTAAATTGGTTAACTGCATTAGGTTCATACCGAAGCTACTGTATTCCTAAAAATAAAACCTAACCGGAAAATAAGCCCTAATGTGTCTTTTGGAGCAAAAATTGATATAAGACCTGGTCTTATTTTCGGGGAAACATGGTAGCATTCAATCATCTGCAAACAAACTGAGTGAAGAGATAGAGGAATCATGAATGGAAGCAGAACTATGCAAAAATAGCTCCCCAAACAAGTAGCCAAGACTGATGAGAGTCAAACAAGTACAGGTCTTTCTCTCTTCCCTTAGCTCTCATTAGAAAAATACATGGCTTTTATTATATTTAGAGACACCCCCTAGCCTGCTGACCCCTAGATCCATTAAAACTACCATCAAATTGAAAGCACATCCTGATATAGCAACTCTTTCCAATATAAATAAACTAAATGAAGTCACAGGAAGTTTTGCAATAGCAGCACATGAGCTGGAATGGAAGGATTATGATAGTTTGAGGATTTAAAAAAAAGAATGAGGGGGACACGGGTAGTTCTGGAAAATAATGAACATCATAAGCAGAGCAAACTGAGTATTCCAACATATTCTGCTGATGTGAGTATGAAGAGGCCCAATTAACTGCAGCAGAAGCAAATGCACATCTAGTAGCAAAAGGTATTTCCAAATCATATCATTAACCTGTGAGGAACTCCAGGCAAATCGGGAAAATCCTGGAGACAGGGGCTTATTAAAATTCAAGCTAGTTTGCTCATGTATAAAACAATACAAGAAAGAAATGCAAAGTCCTTTCTGATTTATCTGACTCCTCTTTAACTCTGTTCATCTTTTGTTTTACCACTGATTAGGACAATTCCAGTGGGTACATTTCACTGGTATAAATGATTGGTGTTAGGCTTGGATCTGTCATATGAATTTAATTGCCTGTAACTAAGGCCTGAGGACAATAGCCCTATCTCCCTGCTAGTCCACAACATACTGCCTCTCTCATGGCTAGTAGCTGTATCCTCCATGAAGAATTTGTCCAGTCTCCCTTAAAGCAATCTAAATTCATGACAATCATGAGAAATTTAATTCAATGGTTTAACTCTATGCTGTTTGAAGAAGATGCACTTATCCTACCAAATCCCACTTCTGTAGATGATCCCACTTTTAAAACAGGGAAAGAGATCAATTTCTTCCTCGGCTTCTGCCAGCCCTTTGAGATAGGCTAGGTCAGGAAACAGATATTACAAGGATCACAAGAATGCTACTTTATTGTTGTAGGACAGGCCTGTACAGCAACATGCAGCCTGCCAAGCAGCCTTGTGCAGCCAGGTGCTTTTTCAATCAATTCATCAATTCATTGCTGCCACGCCAGGAATGCTCTGCCATCACTTCCTGGAAAGACTCTGATGCCTGCCTGACAGGGTCAGCTTCCTCATTGTCACAAGGCTGTTAGCCACCAAACAATTCAGTGCAATAATTATTCCTTTATGGCTTGCAATTATTTTTAATTTATCAAAGTGGCTCTTTCCACTCTAACTTACATTAAGTTTCTTTCTCACATCTTCCTCTTTCCCAGGTCTGAGTACTCTTTTATCTCCTTAATGGCTCCTCAGGAGTGCCTTGTAAGATTTAGATTTGCATTTCTCTACAGCTTCTCACACACCATGCTACTATACATTATGTATCTATTTTGGTTTTGCTCTTTTTTTTCAAACAAAAATGGCAAAACATTGAAATATTTCCT
The DNA here is from genome assembly GCF_049901735.1 of Notechis scutatus. Classification (NCBI taxonomy): domain Eukaryota; kingdom Metazoa; phylum Chordata; class Lepidosauria; order Squamata; family Elapidae; genus Notechis; species Notechis scutatus. The sequence continues at coordinate 231,612,648 of NC_142009.1, forward strand.
TGTACATAATTGTTCCATCACTTCAGCTGCCCATTTCTGGACCACTGCCAGGTCCCTAATATACATTTCAAGGATCTCAGAAATAAAATGGTGCTATCTTAATTCAACAACAAGATAATTTTCCCACATGTGTAGCAGCTGGGCTGCATTTGGAAAGATCTCCCAAACATTGAGCATTTATTGCACAACAAACAATGGCCTTTAGACACTCCTCTCTGAAATCTTTAGGGAATGAATCCTCTTTTGTTTACCAAAGAGTCTGGATTTCTAAAAGCTTCCTATTATCTATCAGTCGTAAAAACATCTGACACACAGCAAATGAAAGAAATGCAAAACAAAAGCCAGGTACTGCATACATACAACTGTTTACTAGATTAAAACTATCACAATATTAACATGAAGCTTTGGTTTTTTTCCGCAGATTGTTAAATTACTTGGGCTGATAGGTTAGCCAGCATAAAAGGTATTGTACAACAACAGAAATATGACTGAAATTAAAGGCAATACATAATGAAATATTGAGCATTAGTATGTGCCTTGCCTGATAAGGCATATTTTCCTTATATAGTACAGGAAAAAAGTACACACAGTTTAAGATGCCCATCCATTTCATAACATAGGGCATTTATTACTTCCCTAACTAGAAATGCCTGGGATTAAACATAAACCCCTTTCTATTGATGGTAGCACTCTATTTTTATTATTCTTTGGCACTGTTATAGTCCCTATGTTATGCGTGAGTTTATGGCTAAGATCAAGTTAGGACAGGGGTGGGCAAACTACGGCCCGCGGGCCACATCCGGCCTGTTGGTCTGTCCAATCCGGCCCGCCCCTGAAAAAAAATCGCTGGGCGTGGCATATTGCCCTGCGCCGCGTGGCCCCCAAAGCTGCAAAACAGCAACTTGCGGCTTCCTTTTTCCTCGTGGGCGCTCGCCGGGTCGCCTCCTCCAAGCAGCCCGCCCACCGGGCGGAACCCTTCCCGCTCCTCGGCGGGAAGACGCTCCCGCCTGCAAACTTTGCCTGTGCAAAGTTTAAGCTTGGAAGCCCCGGAAACCCGAGCAACTTCCCAGCAACTTTCGGCTTCCTTTTAACTCGCGGGCGCTCGCGCCTGGCCCCGAGCCGCGCGGCGGAGGGGAAGCCCGGCGGGCGGGTGGGCTGCTTGGAGGAGGCGACCCGGCGGTGCTCCGGCAGCAGCAACAGGCAGTTCCGCCTGGGCTCCGCTCAGGTGTCCGGCTGGGGCTGTCAGGAGTTGCTACCGCCGGCGCAGCTCCACGCGGCTCCAGTCCCGCGTTGCCTTGGGAAGGAAAAGGCAAAACCAGGAGCCGCTGAGCCTGAGCCTCCGGTGCCGCTGCTGCCGTTGCAAAGCACCGCCGCGGCTCTTCCTTTTTGCCTTTCCCTTCCCCAGGCAACGCGGGACTGGAGCCGCGCGGAGCCACGCCGGCGGTAGCAACTCCTGACTCAGGGGCCTCCGAGGGGAGGGGAAGGAGGAGAAGAGGGGGGGAAGGGTGGGGGGCAATTCCCAAAAAATCTTGTGCTGACCCGGCCCGCCTGTCAAATTTTAAAAGTCAATGCGGCCCCCGAGCCAAAAAGTTTGCCCACCCCTGAGTTAGGAACTAAGCTACAATTTGATAACTGTTTATGAAATATTTCACAATTGCCTGAGTTCATAAAATGTGCTTTAAGCTAAAATCAAACAGTCAGTGAGAGGTATATATCAGGTCTATTTGCCTGTGTGTGCATTGGGGGGGGGGTCATTTTCATTTACCTAAGAAATATTTGCTAGTGACACTCATTATACCTTAAAGTTGAGCTAATAATTGTAATTAACAATTATTAAGCTTAATATATTGGTGTTGTGATATCTCCATCTAATCCTTCTACCAATTCTTCACCTACTTACAGCTGCTTTATAAGCCAAATATAATTGAATCTCTGTAGGACTATCAAGGATAAACACCTCTCATGCTTCTTATATGTGGACCAAACCTCTGGAAATGACTTCTAATGCAAAAGAACCACTAAGGTTGGTTAATTCTGGAGTGGAAGATATGTAACTGCAATTAAAAGCTGAAGCATGGTTCACACAAGCATTCATAAACCATTATTTTGCAAACCACAGTAGCTTGGTTGTTACAAAACACTTAAGCACAAAGCAAAGAAACCATCCTAACATGATCTATATATATCTGTAGTAAAATAAATGTATTCAGAAGTAAACACAAGGAGGGATTTTATGTCACCAGAAAGGTTCCTGGCAAAGAGCACTTAGGCATGCATGCAGTAACAGAAGAGGAGGAAAAACATAAGAAATTCACTTAGAGACTAGACCAAAGACTTGTCTACTGTAGTGTCCTATTTCTCACAGCACTCAATGCCTCTGGGAAGCTGAGAAATAGGAGGAAATAATCTCTTCTTGATTCCCCCCCCCCAACTGGTTTTCATTCAGAGATTTTGATCCTTGAGGTAACATATATCATCATGATGCGTAGCCTTTCCTCTATAAATTTATCCAAATCCTATTAAAATATATTCATGTTAGCTAAGCATCATCTCCTCTGGTAGCAGATTCAGTAATTTATTATGAGTTTCAGATTGTGTATTCCTCACATCACCTGTGAAGAATTTGGAAGAAGTAAGTGATTCTGTTGTCTCTTAAGGAGGCGCTGCATTGTTTAATATGATGAAAATCTTCTTTCTCAGGTACTGATCAGTAAAAACCACTTAAGGATATCATTACCTAAAGCAATTTCTGTTACCTTTTGAAAATGTCGCATAAGATTAGATCTGAGAGAATTACTGTAAGGAACTGAGGAAGGAAGAACAGGAGGGATTTAATGACAACCTGAACAGGCAGCCTGATTTGATTTGATCGTGACTTAGTATAGAATTTAGAGAGCTAGTTTTCTGCAGTGGTTAAGGAGCCTTGGTGGCACATAAGTTAAAATGCAGTATTGCAGGCTAACTCACTACTCACTGTGAGGACTTTGATTCTGACTGACTCAAGCTTGACCCATCCTTCCATCCTTCTGAGGTCAGTAAAATGAGGGCCCAGATTGTTGGAAGCAATATGTTAACTTTGTAAGCCACTTAGAGAGGGATGTAAAAGCACCATGAAGCGGTATATAAGTCTAAGTGCTATTGCTATCATGCTAGAAACCAGCAGCCCATGGGTTTTAGTCCCACCTTTGGCACAAAACCAGCTGGGTAACCTTTGGCTGGTCACACGTACTCAGCTCTAGGATAAAGCATTTAACTCTATCTAGCAGCTCTGTCTGCTCTTCTATAAAAAGAAAAACTATTGCAAAGAATGCTGCTTCTCTGCATTCTTAAACAACTATCTTTTCTATCCTCTTGGAGATAAAGAATTAATACAATCAAAGAAGAAAATGCATGAGATATATTGAAACCTACAACACTGTTTACTAACTAGGGTGGGGTGCAACAGAGGACAGAGTTCATCTATCATTATTAGTCATCTTACAGAAAAGGGATTTGGGCAGATTCCAGGTGTCAAGTCCAAGCTGAGAAAAAGCACCAATTATTCCTCTTCTATGTACTTTACATTTTAAAAGAACATTTTTGTCCTACTTGTCTCTTCTGATATCTATGTATGCTTTAGAGCAGGGGTCACCAACTTTTTGGACCTCAGGGACCACCAAACTCATAGTTTTAAATCCCAGGGACCACTAACCGGTTCTGTGGGCATGGCCTAATTTGTGGGTGTGACTTGGTGGTCATGTGACTGGCTGGGCATGGCTTGTATGTAAATATTATAAATATTTATAAAAATATTGAATTTTTTATAAAAAAGAACAACTTTTACCCAAAATCAGGCAAAGCAGGCAGGCAGATTGAGTTGTTTACAGAATCATTCAGTGATCTATCCATCTGCCATTGGCTAGCTCAGTCTGTCACATAAAATTTGCTTGCCATGAGTCTGCACTGAATAATAGAACCTTCAGTCCTAAAGGAATTTCGACTGTGCTTAAAAGCAGAGCTGTAGATTTAAAGACTAGCTGGAAAGCAAGAAATCCAACTATTTCCTGCTTCTTAGCTAATCTAAATCTCCCACAGCTGATGGTCGGAAAAAGGAAAAATAGCAATTTAGCAGGCAAGTTTGCCGGGTAAGGAGTGAGTGGGCAGGGAGGGTTCCCGCGGGTCATGTGGGCGGCGCAGCCTTGTGTTTCTGCGCAGCCTGGATTAATTGTTTTGGGGGGTACTCTGGGGGTGAGATTTCTCTGCGGCCCACCAAAATTTTCTCACGGCAACTGCTGCTTTAGAGACTATACAATAAGTCAATTCATCCCAGCATAGACTATACACAACTGCATGTAAAGGTTGTAGTGTTGGAAGGAGAAAGTACCTAAACCTAAATGTGATAAACAGCAATATGGATAACTCAAAGGATTTGTGCAGTTTGTTTGAATGATGCTTAAGGGATCAGTTTTTTTAGGCTCTTGAAGGAAACTATCAGTCTAATTAAATCTGTGGCCTCAGAAAAGTGAGCAAGGAATGGTGAATTTGCTTGCCTTTAAGGTGAAATTTATGCTGGTTTAGATCCAGAGTAAGTTCACTACAATCATTTAAGTGGAAATACTATTACTAACATGGTTTTATAAACAGGTACAAGATAATCAGCAAGGCAGTTTTTAACCCCAGGAGTTACAACAAGCTCGCAGCAATTGGTACTGTTGTTGAAAACTCTTCCCCTGGTCCTCCCCCACCCAAATTTAATGCTATAAGATTAAATGGGGGGCGTCTAAAACCAAGATGCATTTATCATGGGGCCATGAAGGTTCATAGGAACAATGACAGGTGGACCCTCCAAAACAAAAGTGCTCTTGCTGTTCTCAATGTTTTGACATCTTGATTTCATATCTCAACACAAATAGACAACAGGGATTTTATTTATTTTAATCCAAAGATGTACCAGGTCAATTTTATGTTTACTCAGAAGTAACTCCTACTAAGTTTATAGGACTTATTCCATAAAACTACCCAATTTATCCAGGAATAAATATCCATGAAATAATAAACAACATGCATTAGTCCTTTTTTGTTGTTTTTTTCTGTCCAGAGTTATTCTAATGAAAGCTAAAATTGGGAAATATCAGTAGGGGGCACATGCACTGCACTTTTGGAAATAATTAGAAACTGTATTTCAAAACATTCATTTTCCTGGACATGCCTATGGCAAGTGAAAAGTCCCACGGCTGGTTATTAAGATGGGGCACCTGTAATCTAACAAAATCCTATCTACTGACCTCCAAACAACACATTACCGTAGTTTGTTGCCCAGATTTTGGAAGATACAACTGCCACAGTATTTTGTCTTGAAACTGTCTGAAATCACATTTACTTTCCTACTTATGAATTGTATAATAGCTTTGAAACTCCCCCCCCCCTTAGTTTAGGTTTCAGCATTAGGCTGTGTAATAGGCCATTTGAAATATATGTGTGCAATCAATTATCCAAGATTAGAGGAATTATCCAAGATTAGAGGTAACTATAATGCACCCTGGTAATTTTTGATGCTGCAATCATTTTTGCATATTCTTGGGCTTAAATTTGTAAACTTACATTTCTTTCACTGAATTGGTTTATCAACAGTTGAAGCCCAAAGGAGTGGTTTAATTTATTCTAGGTCAGGAAACCAGTTTCTAACAGAGGGGGGTGGGGAAAGAGCTAAGGCTCATGTGCTTGTTTCCAAAGCTATTTTTACATGTATATATATATTTAAAGATGTGACCTGATTTTATTCAAAAAGACTAAATACCCACGACTCTGAATTTCTTCAACTTGTACATGCATGAAAGCAGCCCTAACAAGCCTGCCTCCTGCAAGTGAGAAGGATTTTGTTTTTTACAATTTTTTTAATGTGAATAATCACAGTGCCACAATAAGACTTAGGAGGGAGTTGTCATCTTTCTTTCTTCAGTCAAGTGTCTCAGAAGTGTCAACTGGAATTTTATCAATTTCTGCACACATACATTTTAGACACTTACTCCTGCTTCCTGGAAAAGCTGGACAACTGTCTCTCATCAGGTCATTTCTCTTGGCAACTGTGAATGGAACTGCCTCCTCAGTTATCAGCTTGGTGCCTCTCATAAATCACTGGGGCCAAATGGTATTTTTCCTAGAGTTTGGAAGCTTTCAGGAACAATGTATCAGGGCCACTAACCAAAAGACACAATTTATCATGAAGAATAGCTACTTTTCCACAGGTGCGCTGGAGAATAACTAGTACTATGTTCTTAATAACTAGTACTATGTTTTCTCTGAAGAAAATATACTTTCGGCATTACAGACAACTGCAGACTAGTGACATTTATTTCTAGGGTAGCTTGAAAGCAGAGGAAGCTATTAAATCAGAGCTGCCGCACAGTTTCACAACAAATTATTTAGACTAGTGATTAGGAAAAATATGCAGGCTTTAATGCTTCTTTTGAGAAGCTAGGGTGCTTAAGTGTGTAGCCCAATGCTTAAAATACTGAATTGGAGTAACAATGTGATATAAAAATTGAGAAGGGAAGGGGAGAGAATGAAAACATTTTAATTCTATAGAAAAAGCATATAGTTGTAGCTATAGAAACACACTAGGTATTTCTGTATTATATGTAAATATTCATCAATATTGTGATTAAATAAATCAGAAAATAAATTTGACTTCTTGGCAAATCTGTCTGCCATTAGTCAACTTTTTTGACAGTAATGTGCTGCAAAATTTTTATTTTTTAAACTTTTAAAAAATGTTTTGCAGTATTATGCATAGATAGTAACATAGGGAAGGATAGCAGTGCAGAAGATGAAGGAGAAACCTCATGCATTGAATACACAATGCCCCAAGTTCAATTATTTCTCCAAGCAGAATGTAACATGCTTCTAAAACTGTCAGTTAGTTCTTCTTGGAACATAATAACTTTAGAAAGCAATTACATATATTAATTTGAGTTTGAGACAAGGTTTAGTATTTTCAGTGTCCATATTCTTTTGAACTATTACATTGAAATTCACAGCTGGACAATGGAATTGGATTCTCCATTCTTATTGCTAAGAGGAGAGATTAATACTTTAACAGTTGAAAGATAAATTTATAGACCTAATTCATCAGTGGATTGAAGATCTGCTGTTACTTGTAACTGGATGCATTTTCTTACAGACTTACATTATATATAGACAATTACAGTGAAAATGGTTATCTATTCATGCGACTATAGTATAAAATTTCAGATACATAATTTTGTTATTCTCGTGCATTTTCCCCTCCTTTCCCTCCCTTTTATTATTGTTTTAGTTTTTCCTCTTCATTAAATAAAGAAGAAGAAAAAACAACCCAACCCACTGCCAGTCAATTTAAAGAATACTAAGTTAGATAAACCAGTGGGTGGACTTGGTATACAAAAGCCCTCTGTATTTTGAGCCTATATGGTATAGTAGTTAAATTGCCAGATTAGGACTTGAGAGATCTAGATCTAGATTGAGATCATATTAATGTAAGAAATCAGATCAACAAGGAGAAAGAAACTAGGTTATTATTATAGAATTATTTCAAATAATACACCTGGTTATTTTTTTAATTCTGTTTTAAATGTCTTTGGCAGGTTGTTTATTTCACATATCCTCCTGTCTTAATAATGTAAAGAAATGTATAATGAATAGGATATGAAATATTTCCATTACTCCATGCTCCGAATGAAGGCAAATTAATGACAGTCCAATTGGTAGAATAAACAGCTTACATGTGCCCTGTTTGAAATTTGGGACCATTAAGAGGGTTTGTGCTTCCTATTAATAATGTAGAGTTTTGAAAACAGAAACAGAATGGAAAAGTCAGTAGGAATGATAAATCTCTGGTTTGGACAATTGTTTTTAGAGAAGACCTATGACATTAAATATGTTGTAAAACATTTCTGGGGTCCCCTCCCAATGAGCCTTGTGAAATTATTGAATGGAAAGGCCACATTTTTTTTTCTACAGATGTACATGTGTCAAAATATTCATAGGACAAATGGTCTTGGAAGGGGAAAAAGGTAAAAGAAATGAATGGAAATATTACAATTGGTTGTGTATAAGTCATGGTTGTTGATGACTTTTAATGGAGATGGGATAAGGGTAGTGAGATGTCCTACTTGATCTATTAGTGGCTTTTAAGATAATGGTATCCTTCTGGTTTACCTGTTAGGATTAGGAGTGCTCTGGTAGGTTTTCCTCTTTTTGCTGTGGTCAAATCCAATGGGTTTCAATGGAGGGGACAGAGTTCAAACCAGAGACTTATAGTATTAGGCATGTCTCAGGCTTTCTTGCCCTTCCTATTTAATGTCTATATCAAAGCACTAGGTTGGGTCATCCATTGGTTTTGGGCATGATGGTATTAGCTCAGAATGGATGGTAGACACCTTGTGGGATATTTTTATTATTTAATTATGTGAAATTTTCTCCAGATTTTCTTTGTGGATTATAGAATTCATGTTTTTATTGTTTTTTTTACTGTTGTATCCTATAAAACAGCTGCCCAAGTGGTAAAGACTAGGGCAGCCTATAGATTTAATAAATAAATATGATGCAAGTACAGAAAGAATAAAAAAGTATCAGAAGATAAATTCATCTCTCAAGAGAATGAATGGAGAGTAGACATAAGGAAAAGGAATGTGAAAGCTGCTTGGAGCAGAGTGTATTTTTTATTCCTTTGCTGAGATCTGTATAACACTGTTTATCCTCAAAAGGCGATGGATATTTACATATCTATGTGTGAACATTGTTGTAGTTGGAATTTTGAAAAGGAATGCTGAATGGATTAACATTCCTGAAATATTAACAAGGTTCCAGAATGTCTGGAAGTGAAAAATAGTGAACAAGAAAGCCAAATGTTTACACCCAATAATGACCTATTATAGGTAACAGAAGGTATCAGAGGAGAATATTTTGGTTTCTGTAATCCTGCTATTCTTTGAATCCCTTGAATTGGAAAGTGTTTGTTACAAAAAGGGCAAGAATATGGCCACAATATCACAATTCAAGTTCACTCTTTTGTGCATTTGTGTGAGGTTGATTCATCTACAAATGGTACTGGCTTGCACTGCAAAGCCACATGTACCATCCTGCCTGTTTTATCCCCCACTACCTGTTTCTCTCCCTACTTGAGTGATTAGCTCACAGTCCCAGAAAGATAGATTTTCATTCCAGAATGCACCCATGTCAGAAAGTTACTATGCTTACAATATTGGTTTTGATACATCCACACTCCCACACACCACTCCCACTTCTTTCTTTCTTTCTTTCTTTCTTTCTTTCTTTCTTTCTTTCTTTCTTTCTTTCTTTCTTTCTTTTTTCTTTTTCTTTTTCTTTTTCTTTTCCTTCCTTCCTTTTCAAAAATTGAGTGGGGCTCTGCTTGCTCCAACCCTTTATATGCCTACGGTAGTGAGCCACTTCAGGAAACTGTTGCCAACTTGTGCTTATGAGTGCTTCACAGGAGATAATTTTCCATGGGGATATTTTAAATAACCAAATTCCAGGAGAGGTGTGATCCTCAAATACAATGAAAACAATTCTCTTTTCTTTAGTGTGCTGGGGTCCAAAATTATTTTGTAAGCAATACAGATAATTTTAAAGGAAACAGATTTTTACCCTGCCTGAAATTCTTGGAAATTAATAATAGCAAGGCCATGGTTCACTAAGGCTAATAAGTTGGGCATGGTTGGCATTGTTGCTTATGTGATAACATAGAATGTGTGCACTAAAGATCTCTAGTTGTTGAACAATGTTCATTGAGTCTCTTTCGTCATATGTTGTGTATAGACATAGCTATAGCAATAGCACTTATACTTATATACTGCTTCATATTGCCTCCAACAATCTGGGTCCTTATTTTACTGACCACAGAAGAATGGAAGGCTGAATCAACTTTGAGTCAGTGAGACTCCAACTGCCAAACTGTTGCAGTCGGCAGTCAGCAAAATTAACCTGCAATACCACCACGGCTCAGTGTGTGCTCTGTGGCCAGTAGTAGTATTTCTTGAATTGATCTCTTGATTTTAATTTTGAATTACCTATGCTGTGTGTTCTACACAGTATCAGCCTTTCTCCATTGGCTTCATTAGAGTATAGGATTTCTCCTGTAAAAAGGTCAACTGGTAATCTTATTTATAACAACTTTCATTGGCTTGTTTAAAATGAATCAGTTTAGTCTCCAGCTCCCTTGGATTTGCTTGACTTGTTAAAGGGTTTGGTCTTCCATTGTATAAAAGCAGCAGGGTATGTTCTGCATCTGACTGAAACAGTAGTGAGAATAAATTATTTAAACAGCTAGAACATCCGATTCTTAGTTTTTGCAAGTACTTTTGGTTCAAATGGCCCATAGGCCTAACACACATCCATAATTGTATCTCATCTCCCTACTCCAGTACCAAATGAAATACATGAACAGAATATGCACTTTTAAAAGGTTTTATATACACTCTTAAAACAATATAATAAGATAAAAAATAAGGACATGTAGTTAACATACCCAAGAGATTTAAATTCAGTGTAATCACAGGCAATCCCCCTTCCCTGAGACTCCCACCAGCAACACTATTGTGATTTGCTCTTCATCTCTTCTTAATTTATAAGCTTTTTGGAACAGATTCCTGCCCTGTTCCATGCGTAGCAGTGCCTAATTTTGCTCACAACTGAAAAACACTATAAAAACATACACACAGACATGAACCATGTTACTGTGAATACCTGGTGCAGTGGTTGTCAGACTTTATTCTGTGGCTGAGGAAGAAGCCTAGCAGAACTTCCTCAAGGAAAGATAAATAATGGAGGACAAGTTTCTCTGAAAGGCAGCTGATTTGTTATTACCAATGTTTTCCTATGCAGTCATAGGAGAGAGTTAGCCAAGTCACAGTTGGGACAAATTAATGAAGTTAATAATCCTTGGCATAAATCCTGCTTGGATGCCAGTGTGGGACTTTTAATAAGCTTACTGCAATTGTGCACTTTGTTGATGTTTAGACAGATATTATTTATATTTCTCATAATTCCTCAGAATAGCTTTTTGCAAGCTGGGCATCTTCCAATCTTGGACATCAATTCATACAGAAACCCCAACATGGCTATATTAGTTACCTATTCTGGGAATTGAAGTCCACAGATCTTGGGAACACTCACATGAGTGAAGGCTGCCTCAGCATAATTCCATGTTGGAAGCACTGTTGGAAACCAATAACAACTCCAGATACTTATTTTAAAAAAAGTAGATGATTGTAGTTGTAACTTACTGCATTGGTGTGCATGATGTAATCTGCACCCCAAGGATCAGAAATGCACTAGGAATTCTGTGGAAAGAATTCACAGTATTTGCAGTGACTGATATTGATGTTAGTTGGCTGTCTTCTCATAAAGTTGTCCTGCTTGAATGGCAGAATCAATTTTCATTGGGTTTATCTACAAAATATTTATACTGAAGAAAATTTAATTTGCAGTTTCAAATGCTGGAGCTCCCTAGGACCTTGGAATAGTCCATTTTCTCATTCACAAGGAAATCCTGCTGACTTCTTTAGTAGGTGCCAGGGGCAGCTTCATTAGTGAATCTGAACATAGTCCTTTTAGACAGCTTTACAATCCATATACAACAACACTTAATTTATTTTACAGCTAGTCCTCAATTTATGGCCACAATTGAGCCCCAAATTTCTGTTGCTAAGCAAAACAGTTAAGTGAATTTTGCCCTATTTTACAACCTTCCTTGTCACAAATGTTAATTGAACCACTGCAGTTGTTAAGCGAGTAACACAGCTGTTAAGTGAATCTGGCTTCCTCACTGACTTCACTTGTCAAAAGGTGATCACATCACCTTGAAACACTGCAACCCTCACAAATCTGAGCCAATTGCCAAGCAACCCAGTTTTGATCACGTGACTGTGTCAACGCTGCAAAGGTCATGTGAAAAAGTGTCATAAGTCACTCTTTTTAGTGCCATTGCAAATTTGAATGGTCACTATATGAAATGTTGTAAGTTGAGGATTACCTGTATATACAATTTGTAGGGTAGGAGTATTTTTCCCATTTTTGTGTACAACGGGGATGAGAAGACTTTTGCTATTCCAAGAACCATCATTGCTCAGAGGGTGAGGAACTGACTGCTTGGTAGTTTTAATACTCTGCTATTGGTCAGTTGAAAGATCACTAATTGGCTCATGGTGTCCCATGCCTGATTTTCCTGTGCTGAAACAATCGGACGTAACAATAATTGCAAACTGTTCTCAAAGTGAATGGATTGGGGAGTGAAAACAGTAAAATGTGGAAATATGGCACATTGGCACAATAGGCAGCCCTTTTAATTGACATTTAAAACATGTAAGTGGCTGTTGCTGATGTAATAAACTATAACACAATCCTTTCTGTCATTTCTAAATATGCCTCACTTAGTGAACTGTGTATATATGCACGTGAATCTCTTGCACCAATTGAAGAACAATGTCAAGGATATTTATTAATAGTTCAGGAAAGGTATGAGCAATGAGATGGCAAATTTTGCTGCTGGCCAAACAATTAAGGTTAGGCAGAAGGAAAGAAAGCTCTGGAAAAAAAGAGAAACTGGGCAAGACATCAGTACAAGAAAAATACAAAGAAATATACATGACTAAATACAATTCACTTCTGACAGCCACAACTTTTGCTTAATGTACCAAGGAGCTGTGGCAAAATAATGATAATAATATATGCTATTGGATTACATCAACATCTGTTAGCAATTTAAATGTTGTTGATAAGCAGGTAACAATTCCTGACAAAGAAACAGTGCAGTGCAGTTCTGGGTGGAAGCGAGTAAGAATAAAAAAGAAGTTGAAAGAATTTATAATAACAGCAGAAATAGTAGAGAAAAAGACAAAGAATATTAAGAATTGGTCAGCACCAGGTGAAAATGAGCCGAATGTTTTTTGGCTGAAACACATGACTGGTTTGCATCCATTGACTGCCAAGCAGTTTAAGAACATACTGCAAGGAGGTGAAGTTGAAAATTACTTAACATCTATCAAAACCTACTTGATAATGAAAGATCCAGCAAAAAGGGCATCACCAAGCAACTACAGGCCAATTACCTGCTTACCAACAACTTCCAAATTGCTAACTGGAGTGGTAGCTGATGCAGTCCAACAGTATCTATTTGAAAACAATCTCTTTTTAGCTCAACAGAAAGAAAACTGCCAAAACAGTAGAGAAACAAGAGATCAGCTCCTAATTAATAAGATGTTTTTGGAAAACTATAAGAGAAGAAATATCAAACTGAATTTAGCTTGGATTGATGGCAAGAAGGCATTCCTCTCCCTGCCACATGATTGGATAATGAAGTGCCTAGAAATAAGAAGGAGTCAATAGAAACACCAAAAGCTTTGTGCAAAGATTAATGGCTTGATGGAGGACATGATTGCTAGTCAATGGTGATAGACTGGGAGAGGTTAATATCAAAAGAGGAATCTTTCAAGGAGTCTCAATATCATCACGACTATTTGTCATTGCACTGATTCCTCTGTTAACAATACTGAAAGCATTGAGCCATGGCTATCAAATATCAAAAACGTCTGCCAGGCTCCGTTATATGGATAATTTGAAACTGTATAAAAAAACACCATTTGAAACAGAATAGCTGCTCAACACTGTTAATACAGCCATTGCAATGGAGTTTGGAATGGACAAATGTGCCTGTGACGACCCAGGGTGGGATACAAAACAAAAACAGTCACAGAAAACAGGTGAAGCCCCTTTTATTCCTTCACTTTGCTTCCAAGCTCCGAATATCTTTGACGGAAGACAAAAAAACCTCCCACACAAACAGTTACACGAAGAAGGAAAAAAGCAACACAAATCAGGCAAGATAAGGGCTGGAGGACATCCACAGAGAACACACACGGGGAAGGATGCCAAACTCAGAGAGGAATTATAAACTATAGATATTTACACGCTTTGTTTCCAGCGTTCGCCAGTACGCAGGTCCAAACTCTTATTCAGTTGTCACAGTTGCAGCCCATGAAGAGGATCAAGGCCCTCTCCTCCTGAGTAGACCATGTCTCCCTTATCCTCTCCTCCCTGCGTGCCCTAGGATGGATAGGAGATGGGCCTGGGTCCTCCTCTGACTGCTCAGCTGGCCTCTGCCCTTCCCCAGCCTCCTCCACAACCTCTGGAGCCACACTTCCATTCCCTGTCGGCTGTTCCTCCTCTCCCTCAGAGTCAGTCTCCACCAGGGGCATGACAGTGCCACTCTCAACATCAACAAAGGAAAAAGAGTGAAAACTGAAGGAATCAAGATGCCCTATGGAAATGACCTCAAGAATCTGGATGAAGACAATGACTGCACACAGTACAATACCTGGGTATCCTAAACCAACAACATCAAGTACACTGAAGTCTAGAAAAAGTTAGAAGTGAACATAACATGAGAGAGAAGAAGAGCCTAAAGTCCAAAAACTCAGTGGAGAAATATCATCAAGGGAATTAACAACTCAGTAATTCCAGCCCTTAGCTAAATATCTAGAATAGTGGACTGGACTAGAGTAGTATTAAAAGTCCTTGATAGGAAGATCAGAAAAATAATGACAATGAATTATACCCTTCATCCATGCAATGATTTTGACAGACTTTATTTATCAAGGAAAACAGGTAAACAAGGAATATTTCAAGTACATCACATAACTGAAGAAGAAAAAAGGGCATCAAAAGAATACATGAAAGGCAGTGAAGAAGATGCCCTGAAGTTAGTATACCATGAAGGCTTACTGAATATCAGAGATACCAAACTGGCCTACAAGATAGATCAAATGAAGGATAGAAGAGACATGGCAAGGCAAAGTATTATATGGCCACATAGTATGTTAAAAAAAATAGCAGGCAAAACACCAATACCTGGCAATAGCTAAGAGCAACAAAATGGAAGAAAGAGAGAGAATTCTGGCAGCGCAAGACCTTAAGAACAAATGTATACAAAGCTAGAATTGAGAAAACAGAAACAGACAGCATATGCTGCCTCTGCAAAGAAGCTGAAGAAACAATGGACCACTGCTTAGCTGCTGCAAGAAGATCACACAGACTGACTACAAACTGCAGCATGACAAAATAGCAACAATGGTCCATTGGAATACATGCCTGGCAACAAGAACTGGTGGGACCACAAAAATAGAAAATGAAGAAGCTAAAGTGCTCTGAAACTTTAGAATTCCAACATACTAACACCTGCCACATAGTACTGCAGACTTAACAATTGTAAGGAAGACAAAAATGTCTGGAGAAAGCAGAATTGAAAAGAAATAGTATCTGGAGAAAGCAGAATTGAAAAGAAACACTGGAGAAAATCATAAAATATAAAGACCGGGAAATAGAAGTAAAACTACTGTGGCAAAAGAAAGAAAATATACTATCAATAATGATAGATGCCTTGGGTGCATCCTACATTTACTTTTTATTTGTACCCTGCCTGTATTATTTTTACAAATAACTCAAAATGGTGAACATAGCCAACACAGCTTCCTCCCTCTATTTTCCCCATAACAATCCTGTGATGTGCTAAATGAGAGAGACTGGCCCAAGGTCACCTAAGTGGCTTTCATCCCCAACATGGGACTTGAACTCACGTTCTCCTGCTTTCTAGCCTGGAACCTTAATCACTAGACCAAACTGACTTTCAAAATGCTGCATGCTGCAATGATACCTTTAACACTATCAAACAATATCTTCCTATTCCAGGTCCTTGACAGGTGGGTAAACATGCCAAATCTAGCTTAAGTATCTGGCAGATTAGGTGATAAAACGTAATGATAAATAAATTAAATACCATATTATTATGAGACTTAGATAAATTGCAGAATGTGAAAATAGGATAATGTGCTTTTAAACACTAGCAGTCCAAATATTCTGTGTTTGAAAATATTTGTTACAGAATTTGTTTGGTTACTTCCATATCAAAATACTGAAGAAGAGAAGAAGGCCAATGGTTTATTTAACAATTCCCTAAAGGATTTCAGATGAAGGAGAAGATAATATATTAGAGGCCAATCTATAATTATGATGTCTCATAAAAGCCAAATACTAAACAATAAACCAAAAATAAAGTAAATTTAGTGGATTAGTATGTTTCAAGATCAATGAATAGAAGACAAAGATGTTAATAAGAATATAGAAATACAAGATCAAATAGAATTGATGAATGAAATGGACTTTAAGATTGAGAAGAACATTTGGGTACTCCTGTGACAAATATAATCTGTATGCTATTTCAAAATAAGTATGTTAAGACATGGAATGAAATTAAAAAAGGTAAGTTAAGATGGGATAAAGTACAACTGTTATTCTTGGGAGAATCTCTGTGATTTAGATGAATGCTTTATGTAGAATGTTATTTTTTTTTTAGACAATACCTGTTTTGACAACTGATGTACTGTACTATTTAAACCAGTGGTTGCCAACCAGTGGGCCAGGGACCACTGGTGCTCTGGGAGAAAATTTGGGTGGTCCGCAGAGAAATGTATCCCCCAAAGCAATTAATCCAGGCTGCATGGGAACACAAGGCTGCGCCCCCCACATGGCCCGTGGGAACACAAAGCTTGAGTCGCTTGCATCGTGAACAACATGAGGTAGTGAGGGGAAGGGGGAACTTGCCCCACAGGCCCCATGCGCCTGGCCTAGCCACTGGGCTGCTTCTTTCCGCTTCTTTATTCTGCTTTTGGCTGCACACAAGGAAAGCAGCAAAAGTCTTTCTTTCTCTCCCCCAAACTCTGCCAGAATGAGTCTTTGGGACCCTGCAAGGCATCTTGCTCCAAGAGGCTGTGCCAGTGCAACAAGTCTCACAAGGATTCGCTGCTTTGCTTGCATGAAACCAAAAGTGTCTCTCTCTCTCTCTCTCTCTCTCTCTCTCTCTCTCTCAATCGGTAGGAAAATGGGGTGGGGAATTCTCCTGCAAATTTTTTGGGGGGATTTTTCAAGGGTCTCTGGTCCACAGGATTTAAAATTATGAGTTTGGTGGTCCCTGAGGTCCAAAAGGTTGGCGACTCCTGATTTAAACAATGGCAGAAGGATATATTTACACCAGCATGGTGGAAAAACCACGAGTTAAATACGAGATATTACAAGATACAAAGGGAACAGGAGGATTTGAAGTTATACTTTGCCCCTGCTGTTTAGTTTGGATGAAAAAGTAGGTATTGCTGTAAAATAAAAGGCTATTGAACTTAAAAGAATATAATCTGAGATTTGGACATCATTTATGGTACAATAAAGCTATGGTTAATGTGGATTTTAACAATCATTATATTTGATGTACCATTTTGACAATATGGAACAAAATCTAGGTTGTGCCCCCCAAAACACCCTTGTGGTTTTTAGTATCAAAAGAATTTTATAGGTGTGAAATTCTAAGCAAATATAAATAGTTGTTGTGATCTACTAGAACTTTTTCAAATCAAAATCTAAAATGAAATTAAGAGAATATCTGATAACAGAATTATAGCAATAGTAGTTAGACTTATATACTGCCCCATAGTGCTTTACAGCACTCTCTGGGTGGTTTACAATGTCAGCATATTGCCTCTAACATTCCAATCTTGGAAGGATGGAATTTTGTGTCAACCTTGAGGTGTTCAGGATCAAACTCCAGGCTGTGGGCAGAGTTAGCCTGCAATACTGAATTCTAACTTCTATACTATCAGGGATCTTGCAATATATAATTATCAATGGTTTTCTAACAACTATTAGAAATATTCAAAGGATAAATATTTTATACTCTTGAACAATGTAAAACTGAGATTGAAACAGAATTACATGCAATATGTACATGTTGCTACTAAAATGTATAAACTTGTTAAAACTTAAGATAGAAGAAGAACAAGTGAAATAACGTACGATAAAATTGGGCTAAAACCATTGGTTACAATGTTCAGCTGAATCAACGGGGTAAAAAGACTAAAAAAACCTCATGTTCTAATTTTAAAGAGAATTTTTATAAATGATATACTGTTGGAATTTGACTTAAGAGTAATTGTCTGGAACAGGGGTGTCAAACTCGATTTCATTGAGGGCCACATCAGGTTTGTGTTTGATTTCTGGGGACTGGGGTGAGTATGATCAGTGTGGATGTGGCCAGCTCAACATCACTTGTGTCGGAGGCACCTGTGTTGGCCCAAGGGTCCTGAAATCCATTTTCAGCTGTGACGGCCTCCTGCAACCCTCTGCCAGTGGAAACGGAGCTTGTGGCCCTCCCGAAATTCATTTTCACTGGCAGAGGCACCCGGGCCGGTCCTTTGCTGTTTCCAGGGTGGCCCCATGGGCCAGATTTAAGTACCCTGTGGGCCTCGAGTTTGACACCCCTTGATGTAGAATGTATAAAGATATTTGAAATTTATACTGGAAACATGAGCAACATGAAGGGACATTTTAGGTTTTGAGGACATGTAAAAAAGCCATAAAAATTTGGATTTAAATATAGTCACTAATTCAGAAAAAATTAATGATGAAAGTAAATTAGAACCAAAGGTTGTTCTTTTGGAACAAATAGACAGCTAGAAAAAAAGTCATGGAACTTTTTAATGTATATAACAATTATAGTAAAATTATTAAATGTTCAAAAGTGGAAAGATTCCACACTGCCCACAATGTAGGAATAATTGATAAGAGAATGGAATTTGCAGAGATGGTTACATTGACTTCCTTGATTAAAGAAAAGACAATATCTACTTTTATTCTTAACAGTTGATTGGCCCAGATTCTGGCAAATGATTCTTCCCAGTGTAAAGTGCCACGTTCATACACTATGGCAGTATAAATATTAAACAGATTTAATATTTAATTCACTTGTAGGCCTTATGGAGACAAAACATTTCAATGAAATTCACAAAAAGGGCAGACATTAATGTGAGTCCACACAGCATTAGCAATGACAGCTGCTGTGAATAAAGCATCTATCACTGGATAAAAATTGTTACTTAAAGATTAGAAACTTCCCCCAAGAATAGTAGATGGGTATTCAGTGTGCTTTGAGATTTCTTGCATGTTTTTCCCAGCATATCAAGAGGTGAATTTGTGTAATAAGTTTCTTGTGGAAAACTACAAATATGAGAACATTAAATATTTCATAGTTATAAAATTAGAAGCTGCAGGTTCAGTATTTGCAAAAGATTTTCTGTTCTTTAAGAATGAGAACAATGGTTGTAGGCTTTGGAAATGTTAACATGTTTACTTCTTTGCTTATAGGGCTATTGTTTGTTTCATCTATTTCTGAATGCTTAATCCAAGATCGCTTTGCAATTTATCTAATAAACTGACTCCTTTTATCATTGTGGTTAGAGGCAAACAAGCAGCTGGTGTAGAAGGTTTATTCTCCCTCATCCAGTCTAGTCCCAAAACAAGAATAATTATTTTGTGTTCCTATGGCAAGACAATAAAACACGGCTGTAATATTGACAGCTGTAGTAACTGTCTTGAACTTAGATCTGAACCAAGTCACTGATAATATAGGAGCCTGAGGACCAGAAAATGTTCCCTAACTGAAATTGCTTTAGACACAGGTTAAACTTTTGTATCCAATCCTTCTTGCAGGACATCAGAAATATGAATGGAGTGCTTTGAATGGAGGAGACATGTGATTCTTTTAGAGCCCTTATGCATTCATTAGAAAACAGAGCCCTGTAAAAATATTCTAGCGAATATTCTCCTGCAGCAAGCCTGATATAAAATAAGCTTCTTTTGGCTTGACTAATATTGATGCAAATGAAAAAATCTTATGAATTTGAAGTCTGGAGTATTCATCTTCAGATAGTAATGAAATAATAGAACTCCACTATGTTTTATACCACTACGGATCACAATACACATGCCCATGAAAAATGTAATTCAATCCATTGTAGTCTTCCAGATATAATTTGCAGGCAAAAAAATTATAAGCAGAAGACAGCAGTGACTATATAAGCTTCTAATAAAAATGCAGAAGCTGAAATCATCCATGATTTTCTTTTAGGATATTTTAGACTGTTGGATATAGTTGAATAATATTTGCTGGCATTGTTTGGATAGCACCTGCACAGACATATGTTTCTATTGGGTGCCCTACTTCTGGGGATTCCGTCAATGCTTGTAGCCATTTCACTTTCTAATGACCAGAGTGCAATTTAACAGCATGTCCTATTACTAGAAGTTTTTATAAATGGTATTGTGGACATTGACATCTCTACTGTAGAAAAATATTTAATCGTTCCTCTTTGTTTGATATTTTTAAAATAGTTACTATACATTCATTGGCATCCTTTAGTATACAATACCAATTCAAGGTTGGAAATGTTTTCTGAATTCGGAAATATTTTGGAAGACTTTTAAGTCTTTTAAGAGTTATCAGTCCCCTTCTTCAGTTAGTAACAATTGTTTCCCTACTTCAAAATGTAAGCCAGGCCTGCTATATTTGGTCACCTCCTTGCACCTTCCACTTACCTATTAATTTATGTTCCAAAGCTCCACTCTTATGGCATTATTAGATAGTTCTATCTACCTTGTATTTTATGTCAGCCTAAACAGCTTAGGAGCACACCAGGTACCTTGGATTTCCTGCTATTATGGCACAGAGGCTTCTGCTCCTTCGTGTTGTGTAGCAATTCATGTTAAAAAAAAATACATTTCCTGTAATTTATGCTAAGAGAAACAGATCGATCTATCTCTGTTCCCATTGCCCTTAAAAATCTCCCAATCTTCCTTGCTATTCCTTGCTAAAGCAAATTCAATTTACAAATACTTTATAAACACTTTGCATTGCTCTATATGGGGCTGCCCTTAATAAGCATCCAGAAGCTTCAGTTGTTTCAAAATATAGTGGCCCACATGGTTTTGTGCAGACCCAGGTATGCACATGTGTCACCTCTCCTCTGGGAGCTGCATTGGCTGCCAATTTGCTTCCAAAACTATCTGCAAAATTTTGATTGAGAACGGGGGGGGGGGGGGGGGGGGGGGGGGGGGGGGGGGGTGGGGGGGGGGGGGGGGTGGGGGGGGGTTTTTTTGTTTGTTTTTTTTTGTTTGTGGGGTTTGTTTTTGTTTTTTTTTTTGGGGGGTTTTTTGTTTTTTTTTTTTTTTTTTTGGGGGGTGTGGGTGTGGTGGTGGGGGGGGGGGGTTGTTGGGGGTGGGGGGGGGGGGGGGGGGTTTTTTTTTTTTGGTTTGGGGGGGTTGGGGTGGGGGGCACCGCTCGACAGCGAAGCCGCCAGCCAGGAAAGACGCGCCGGCCCGGGGCGGTCGCGGCGCTCCGGTCGCCCTCAGCCAGGACGCGCCGGTCCGCGGAAGGCTGGCGCCCGTAGGCGCTGCCAAAGCGCAGGTCTGAAAAGCCTCCCAGCCGAGGAGGGCGGGGGGCGGGGGGGGGGGGGGGGGGGGGGGGGGGGAGGAAAGGCAGGACGGCTCGCCCGGGGGCTGGCGAAAAAACCCCCTGGGCTACAAGGCCAAAGCTCGCCCTAGCAGAGGTCAGACGCCTCAGGGTCGGCCGGCGAGACTAGCTTCCCCCCACCGATCTGGCCGCGTACCGCTGCCGCGCCTCGACACGCTCCCGCCAAGCGGCGCCCCCCGCTCCGCCGAAGCCCCGCGCTCCGCCCCGTGCCGCCGCCGCGCCGCCCTTCTCCGCCGCGGCGGCCCCGCTCCGCCGCCGCCCGCGGCCCTCGCTTGCGCCGCCGCGCGCCTCTTCACCGCCCGCCCGCGCGCCCCTCCCCCGCCCGCGCGCTCCGCTTCTCCGCCCCGCGCCCCGCGCCGCCGCCGCCGCCGCCGCGCCTGCTTGCGCCGCACGGCTCGCTGCCGCCGCCGCGCTCTCGCCGCCCCGCGCGCCCGCCGCGCCGCCCGCCGCCGCCCGTCGCGCCGCCCGTTGCCCGCCGCGCTGCCTCTCCGCCGCCGCCCCCCGCGGCCTCTTCTTCTGCCGCCGCAGCTTGCTGCGCTGTTTCTTTGCCGCGCGCCGCCCGCCTCGGGGGGGGGGGGGGGGGGGGGGGGGGGGGGGGGGGGGGGGGGGGGGGGGGCCCGCGCTCGCCCGCCGCCTCCGCCCGCGCGCGCGCGCCCCCGGCCGCGCCGCCGCGCCGCGCCCGGCGCCCGCTCCCACCGGCGCCGGCCCCCCGGGCCCAGGGCTGGGTGCGCGTCCGAGATGCGCCTCCGGGGTTGGCTGGCTGGTGTGCTCCGCCCTGCTGTTTGGCCTTGTCCCGGTGTTCTCTCTGCCCCCCTTCCAATGCACATGTGTCACCTCTCCTCTGGGAGCTGCATTGGCTGCCAATTTGCTTCCAAAACTATCTGCAAAATTTTGATTGAGAACTGGAAGTATCCTAGAATTCAAGGACAGAACTTTTTCAGGAGATATTTAGAAAGAAATCCATTGCCTGTGACAGAACTGAGGAGAGCTACTGCCTTCTGGAAAGTCTTACTGGATGATTCCATGATTCTAATCCAGTATTTCCCAACCCTGGTAACTTTAAAATGTGAGGACTTCCAGAATTCTCCAAATAGCCATTTTGGCTAGGGAATTCTGGGAGTTGAAGTCTAAACATCTTAAAGTTGCCATTGTTGAAAAACAGTGTTATATTGTCAACCGTAAGATCTATCAGAAGATTGGGATTTGTCTGATCTGGATTTTAGATCTTTTATTTACTGGACAATTACACAGTTTGATGATTCTTAATTAGATGGAGAAGAAGTGGGTTAATATAACTGTTAAGGTAGAGGTGGGAAGAGACTGTGAACTGATAATATAATCAAGGAGACAATTTGAAAATTATGACAGTTCATTTGGTAAATAGGTTGCTACTGAGGATGAAATGTCACCCTTGGAGTATTATCACATTCAAAAGCCCTCCAATGATACTTGGCCAAGACATGAAAAATTGTCTATAGCTGTCCTTCTCTTTCTTAGGATTTTTGCTAAATTTATCTTTGACAATTAATAATATATCACCATATCTCCAAACAAGCTTCTGAGGGATCAGACCTCTCAAAGAGCTTTGAGAAAATCCTAATGATAATCATACCATGGCTCTACAGCAGTAATTACTAGGCCACAAATGCTTTATTGCTTTTGTTGAGTTGCTGAAGCAAAACAATAACTTTAGGGTAGGGGTCATTTTGTTTTCAGGAAAGAGCCAGGAGGTGTGAAAAGGACTTCAAGAAAGAAATCTGCCTCATTGATGCTTCAGAATGGTGTTTGAGTATATATGGTGATCATCTAGGTATCAAAATATATTTTTTAATGTGTATGTGTGTGAGTTGTTTAAAGAGATCAAGATGGGGTTTTTATTGTGGATGTTACTTATGCTTTTCATTACATTTCTTAAAATATTTTTACCCAAATAGATCAAAGAGGAGTTAAAACAGAAACAGCAGCGTTGCTGTTCCCCATATACCAATCTCTAAAATCAAGTCCTCTCAATAAACATTTAAAGAATAGATTATGGTGCAGTGTTAGAATGGAATATTGCAGGCTAATTCTGCTGACTGGTGACTGCTAGCAGTTTGGCAGGCAGTTCGATTCACACTGGCTCAAAGTTGACTCAGCCTTCCATTCTTCTGAAGTCAGTAAAGCGAGGACCCAGATTGTTGGGGGCAATATGCTGACTCTGTAAACCGCTAAGAGAGGGCTGTAAAGCAGTGTGAAGCGGTATATAATTGTAAGTGCTATTGCTATGTACTTACTTTATGTTTATTTATTTTGGAAAAATGATATGGCTCTCATCTTACCTATTATAACTCTGGTCACTTCACAGCAACAACAATAAAAACATTTTTTAAAAAAATCTCCCAAAGAAACAGCAGTAATAACAATCACTCGGTCCCACCTTCACCCTTCTTTGCACCTGGGGGAAGAGACAGCTTTTTGAGGTCTCCCAGTCACTAGGGGCTCTCAGGGAGAACGATGTTCACAGGGCAGGGGGCTGCTAGGAAGAAGGTATGCATCTTTTTAAATGATTTTAAAAACATTTCTGAAAATGGCAGGTCATTCTTATAGGAGAATAGATAAATATGTATTACATTCTGTTATCCTAAGAAAACACGAGAACTTATACATGTGGACATACAACTTTTTTTTTTACTATGTAAAGTAACATAATCAAAAAAAGTTACTTCAAATAATATTCCAAGAATGGAAACAGAAGGGAAATAAAAACAATGGCACAATGATTGTAGAACAGACACAGATTCACATTCCTGTAAGAAATTTATACTGGATGATTTTGAGCCCAGACCTATTTTCAGTTGAAACAATCTTGGTTTTAAATAAAAAAAATAAATTTAAAAAATGGGATTGGGTATATTGAGGTATTCAATAATGTGAGAGTCTCAGGTTCCCATTTCTTTTAATCATGAAGAGTTGACGCCTTCAGCATTCTCTTGGGATGAATGCAAAGAATAAGCTGGGTGGCAGAGAGGGCTCTACGGAATCGTTAAGTTCAGATAAAAGTCAAGGCTGAGAAACATGTATCCCTCAAAATGCTGCTCAACCACATCTCCCAACAATTCCCAGTTAACATGCCAAAGGTGATGAATGCTAAGAGTTGTAGTTCAACAATCTGAAGATACATAACTTGTACAACCCTGTCTGTCTTCAATTTCTATAGCTGTCTTAGCAAACAACTCTGGGTGGCTCACAATTTCAAGCATATATTACAAAAATATATTTAATTATTCATCAAATTTCATATAGCTGCTCATCTCACCAGAAGTGCTTACAACAATCAAATAAATATGTCAGGGGTGTCAAACTGGTGGCCCGCGGGCTGGATGTGTCATGCGCAGGCCATGCCCACCAGTGGCGATACGTCACAATACATCACGTGACATAATCGAGTTTGACACCTGTGCAGTATGTAAACAAATATAAAAATAATTATAATAAAATATGGACAATCATTTGTTTTTTTAAAAAAATATTAACTATTACAATGTACAAACCATAAATGGAGAGAATAAGTTAGAGAGCCACCTTAAAATATTACTGGTTCCCTCAGACCTCTAAGCCTGGTGACATAACCAAGTTTTGAAGGACTTCCAGAACATTAACAGGGATGGAGCTAAACTGACATTGGGGTGGAAAATGTTCCATAAAACAGACAGAGAAGACCAACCCTCTGGGGTCCATCAACTGTTATGTCCCTTGCAAATGGAACCGATAGTATGTCCTCTCTGCTGGATCAAATGGGATGGGGTTGATGTAATCAGGAACAGGCAGCCCATCAGATATCCTAGTCCCATGCCTTGAAGGGTTTTAAAGGTCAAAAGCACCTTGAATTGGACTCAGAAAGGATTATCAAATGATAATCACCATACCCTACACTCACCCACGTTTTACCAAAACCCAGCTAGGATGATCTCTGAAAGGGTTATCCCACCATCCGGCCCTAGCAACAGCTCAGTGAACAAGGAGCTAGAATAAGAGACAGGCAGGATATAAATATAAATATATGTATTTTGTGTTATTTATTGCCAATGTAATTGTTAACCCTATCTTGTTTGTTTGGCCACCACATTTTGTACTAACTGCAGCTGGGGAGTCCTCTTAAGGTAGCTCCATGCACAATACATTCAACGTAATGATGAAGTTGTGAGTCACTATTATCAGGGCTTCACAAAACAGGTAGTTTTGTAACCGTCATGCAAGTTTTAACTGGGCAAAGAGCCCTGGCAATGGTTTCTACCTGCTACTCAAGTAGAGCTATAAGTCCAAGAGCAGCTACAAAAAGTCCCTTGCAAAGCTATCGTTGGGATCTTCATTAAACCAAGATGTCTTTGGACAAACTGTAACAACATCTTGCTGGGAGTTAGTGTCAACTAGTTTCAGGTTCTCTTGCAGAAATCACCTATCCAGTAGATTCCACCTTCAGTTCATAGGAAGCACTTCACTTATTCTTTTGGGGATAGCTTTCTTTTTTAAAGTGTACATTTCAGATTTGCCACCAGTACCCAGTCAAGCTTCCAGCAGTTTCTACTGTCACCAGATTCTTGCCAACCTCTCTCCCATTACACTTCTGAGGCCAAAGCTCAGAACAGCATTTTCCACACACATGGTTGGGTACTATTTCTGGATGTGATGGCTTGGTAGTTTAGAACTGGAGCCTTCCATCTGGGTGACAGATGCTGAAAGCAGTTCTTGCTATTGTTCCATAAGGCAGGCAGTGGAGTGAACAACAGTAGAAAGAGGCAGTTGCAATGTTCTCTGCTTGGAGCAATTTTGGGTAGAGCTTGTGTAGATACATGCACATGTGCGTATGTCCTTGTGAGGGGGCGGTTTTTACTAAAAGGCAAAATGTTCCAAAATGTTTTTTTTAAGTTACATATTTTTGCCTTTTTCTAAGGGAAAGGAGAGAAAGAAGGAATAAACCTGACTGGCATTTTGAAATGTAACTCAAATTATGGAAACCAAAAAGAGACTCGGGCTCCTTATGGTGCCATTGGCTCAGCGTCAGCTGCACCACCGCTCCCCCAGCTAACCTTTAGTGTGAGGACTGAAGAGAGAAAATTAGAGAGTATGGGGATGAAGTCTCTCTCCTTCCCTTGTTTCCTTGGAAAGAAAGCTTCTGAGTAGAAGCAATGATTCGTCTTGTCCTGATCGCCAGGAAGTATATCTTTTCAGCAGCAAGTGACATGATGGCAAGCAGCAGTGTACTGAACTGAAATGCAGAAACAGAAATAGTCCAAAGGGGGGCTAAAGAGATCAGATCTATGGGAGTCTACTTGGCCTCACCTGACTGTTGAATATCAGAAAAGCTAAATGGGAGATGACTTTTGAAATGGTTACTATATTACATACATGTAAATGTAAATTTCATACATGAGAAGATTTCCAAGTGTGAAGAGACCTGATAGGAATGAGCTTCAGAGTTTAAGCAGAATGTGGCATCCTCTTATCAATCAGACTTCTCCATAGCTTATAGCTATGTATTCATGAGACTGTTGTAGAATATTAACCAGGGGTGGGATTCAAATTTTGTAACAACTGGTACTGTGGGCGTGGCTAGGTGGCTATGGTCATGTGACTGGGTGGGAGTGGCTTTTTTGGGCAGCACCCCTCCCCCATTTTTTGGGCCTTCTGGGCCTCAGGGAAGCCTCCTGGGGGGGCATTTTTGCTCCCAGAAGGCTTCCCTGGGGCTCAGGAAGAAGAAAAAAGCAGCACTCCCTCTGCACTCCATTTTGGGGCCTTCTGGGCCTCAGGAAAGCCTCCAGGGGGTGTTTTTGCTCCAGAAGGCTCCCCTGGGGTTCAGGAAGAAAAAAATGGAGAGGGGCAGTGGGGGAGCTGCGCCCCCTCCATTTTTGCTTTCCTGGGCCTCAGGGACGCCTCCTGGGTGAAGCAGTAAGTAAGCGAGGAATCCCGGCACAGCTGATCATAGGAACCCCTGATAGTTGGGAGGGGGAAAAAGAAATGCCTTTGTTGCAGCTGTGACTGGGCGGGGAAGAATGCAGTTAGTGATGTCGGACATGTGCGCAATGTTGCGCATGCACAATAAGGACTGACTGGGTAGAGAGGGGAGGGGCGGGCAGAGAGGTGCTGGGCCAGGCCGGGGCACAATTTGCCTGTTTTCCGAACTGCGCAGAATCATAACAACCGTTTCTATAGAACCAATCTGAAATGGTAGAATCCTGCCTGATATTACCCCTCACCCCTGTTCAATTGTGTCTACTTCTTGGACACTGCCTGGACAAGTCTCTGCAGTTTTCTTGGCACATTTTTCAAAAGTGCCATTGCCTGTTTCCTAGGTCTGAGTGAAAGTGACTGGCTCAAATTCAATCAGATGCTTTGTGCCTAAGGCAAGACTAGATCTCATGATCTCCTGGTTTCTAGCCTGATGCTTTAACTACCACACCAAACTGGCTCACACATTACTATTGGATATCCCTATGTATATTATCTGTCTTGTGATCAAACACCTTGCCAAACAAATAGCTAATTCTCACAAATTTAAATATGTTTAGATTCATCCAACTCTATTCATCATTAATATGAAAAGAGGTCCAGATTCTAGAAAGTATACGATGAACAACTTATGATATGTGGAATAATACAAGACATTTTTTTCAGAATCTATCAAAATCCTTAGCTTTGAATTTGGTAAAATTTCATTTGTGTACCTAGATTTTGGCTCCTCATTTATTTCCCCATTTTTTTTTGTTTAAACAAATAAAAAGGCAAACACTGTGTGAATGCCTCTTTGCTTATCTTGCACCTTCATTATTTCATGTATTTTTAAAAGATGCAAAAATATCCCATCACGATGGGGCTTCTGTACAAGTTTTTCTGTTTCTAAAAGAGTGTTTGTTCTTTTTTCCCATGATTATTCTATTACAATCATTATAACCAACCAAGGAAAGACATAAAAGTTATTTCAATGAAATTCAGGTTCTGTGATGCAATTGAAGGCAAGATCAGTTTACTGATTCAGGCAATCCATATATAGACTTCTATTCTTCTTTCTTGTTATCCAAGTTAAAGCCAGCCACATGAGGCCACTGCCTCTATAGTGAGGCATGGGGAGAACTACGCATAGAACTGACAATGTTCCATCCTTTCATCTCTGTATTCTCAGGAAAGTTCTTCTGGGTTTTATGAGGCTAGAATTTCTTCTATTTAGATGGGCATATTCTGACTTATATTCTTCAATGAACATTTAACAGAAGCATAAAGTGGACCTGTTCTCCTTGA